>NC_051399.1:8670861-8679105 GCF_015228065.2 Penaeus monodon | reverse complement strand
CTTCCTCCCCTTTCCCTTTTTGTGGAGTGTGAAACGATGCACATATGAGAACGAGGTAAATGAGAGAGAGAGAGAGAGAGAGAGGAGAGAGAGAGATGAGGAGAGAGAGAGGAGAGAGAGAGAGAGAGAGAGAGGAAAGGGAGGGAGAGAGAGAAAGAGAGAGAGAGAGTGAGTGATAGAGAGAGAGAGAGAGAGAGAGGAGGATAGAGGAGAGAGAGAGAGAGGAGGAGAGAGAGAGACCGAGAGAGAAGAGGATGAAGAGAGAGAGGAGAGAGATGAGAGAGAGAGGAGAGAGAGGAGGAGGGAGAGGAGGGAGAAAGAGAGATGAGGAGAGAGGAGAAGAGACGAGGAGAGACGAATGGGGAGGAGGAGAGGAGAGGAGGAGACGACAGAGAGAGGACGAGAGAGAGACGGAGAGCAGTAAGAAGGAAAGACAGACAGAATAGAGCAGGTGGGCAGATGGGTATGAGGTAAGCAAACAGGTGAGTTCTTCAGAAGAGAGAGAAGTGGCAAGGAGGTAGAGGATGGGAGGGAGACAGTAACCGAGAGAGATAGATGGACAGAGAGAGAGAGAGAGAGAGAGAGAGAGGAGAGGAGAGATGGAGAGAAAAGAGAGAGTGAGGAGAGGAGAGGAGATGAGAGGGAAGAGAGAGAGAGGAGAGAGGGAGAGTGACGGAGAGAGAGGAGGGAGGGGAGAGAGGAGAGAGAGAGAGAGAAAGAGAGAAAAAAAAGAGACAGAGAGAGAGAGAGAGAGCAGCAACGAGAGGGAAGAAGAGAGACAGAGAGAAACATAAGATAAAGTAAAGATTGAATACATTTGCAGACGAGGGGAAATAAAAAGTAAGGCCAGAAAAAATAAATTTTAAAACAAAAAAAAAAAAAAAAAAAAAAAAAAAAAAAAAAAATGTAGAGGAAAAAAGGGAAAAAAAAAAAAGTGATAATAGAGGGGGAAAAAAATAAAGGATTTGGGGGGAGAAAAACAGACATCGTGATAAAAGGGGAAACATCCGAAGTATTTAAGAATTGCAATACATACGAAAAAAAAAAAAAAAAAATTAGAAAAATGAAAATATTTTTTGAAAAAAGGAAAAGAGAGAAAATTAAACAAAAAAAAATGATTTGGTAAAAAAAGAAAGAAAATTATCTTGAAAACAAGAACGTGAAAAAAAAAAAAAGAATATATATATATACATTTTAAAATAAATATATATAATTATATATAATATTAATTATAATAATATATAAATTTAAAAAAGACGAATAGACGAGAGACACGAAAATAAAAAAAAAAAATCGCCAGGCCTTTGCTAACGTCTTTTAAAAACGAATAATGCCAAGTCATCCATTTTTATGGACGGGCGTGATACATTCCATTTCGATCGACTAACCCTCAGAAAAAAAAAAAAAAAAAAAAAAAAAAAAGAAAGAGAGGAGAGAGAGGGAGAGAGAAGGAGGGAGAAGGAGGAGAGAGAGAGGGGGAAGGGGGAAAAGGGGAAAGAGAGGGAGCGGAGAGGGGGGGGAGAGGGGGAGGGAGAGAGGCGAAGAGAGAGAGAGGAGGGGGGGAGAGGGGGAGAGAGAGAGGGGAGGGAGAGAGAGGAGAGAGAGGAGAGGAGGGGAGTGGGGGCGGAGGAGAAAAGGGAGAGAGGGGAGAGGAGAGGGGGAAAAAAAAAAAAAAAAAAACACGACCTTCGACAGATTAAAACCCTTTTTTGTTTTTATTCTTGGCTCGCAATCACCGTGATTACGTGAAGGGACGACCTTGACGGCTCTATAAGACTTAGGAAGTCGAAAAAAAACCGCATACGAAAAATTTAGTGATCAAGTCGATTTCGGGGACGCCCGGACAAGGGGAAAAAAACGGGCCACCAACAATTTACTTTTAATCTCATTTTCCTTTTAGATTATTCTTTTTCTTTAAAATTTTTTTTTTATCATTTCGAGATCGGAGGGTTTTCATTAACGAAAAAAAGCAGAAATAGAATATATTTTCCCCCCCCCCCACACTTTTTTTCGAAAACAACCCAACTTCCGCAAATTACGCGAAAATTAAGGTTTTCGTATCTTTTAAAAAGGGTTTTGGGGAAAAAAGACTGAGTTTCTACGTTTTCATGGTGATTATTGACGGTCAGTGACGGGGAGGAAAATTTTTGAAAAAAAAAAAAAAATAGATGGGAGTGACAGAAATTGAAAAAAAAAAATGAAGGAAAGAAAAGTAGTTATGAAGGAGAATATTTTATCTATTTATTTATTTATTTTCTTAGCAAAAGGAAAACGAGAATAGGAAGTAGAAATAACAAGGGAATAGTGAAGTTTATGATAAGAATGTTACGATATTGAAACTACTTTCTCGAGGAAACAAGCATGACTTTTCCCACTTCATAAAGATACTCTCGTCAAAGAAAAGAGTTTGATTATGAATGAGCAAAGACGTATTGTAATTATGTATAACCTTACTAAAGCGTTCACAGTTTCGGTGAGATTTGCCAAAGAACAGAATAGCATTGATTTTTTTTTCGATATGAATGGGTTAACTGTGTCGAAATTTTTACCAAAACACCCACACACAAAAATGTAGGGTAGTTATGCAAAAAAAAAACATACAACATTACAAAACCGCGCACGCCCCACACAACACAAAAACCCCACAACACCACAAAAAACCACACAACAAAACACACACACACACACACAAATTAAAAATATTTTATAATATAATTATTATATATTATATTATTATACATACCCCAAAACATACACACACACACAACACACACACACACACACAACACAACCACCACAACACACACACATTATATATATATATATATATATATATATATAGAAACAGAGAAATATATATAAAATATAAAATAACATTTTCACGTGGTATGTATGGGTATATAGTGTATGTAGTTTTTGTGTGGTTTTTTTAGGTATCTCAAAAATAGATATATGATAGATAGGTTAGGCATAAGACTATAGATAAATAAATAGATAGACGCACTACACCATAACACTAGTATGAATAAGTAAATATATGTAAAATATTTTATGTTTAAAAATTTTAAAATAGATATATATAAAAATAAAATTTTAAAAATAATATAAAGGGGATTTAAAACCCTATGTGTGGGTGTGTATGGTGATTTAAAAAAATATATAAATATATAAAATAATATTATAAATATATAAAATATAATTTAAAATAAAACGGGAAATTTTAAAAAAAAAAATATATATACATTATATTACATATATATACAAATATATATATTAAAATATATAATATAATAATATATAATATATTTTAATATAATATACAATGAAATATGTATACCACACACACCACACACACACCACCACACCCACACAACACAACACACCACCACACACACAACACACACACACACAACACACACCACTCACACACGCTATAATATCTATATATTTATATATATTTTATATATATATTATATAATTTATATAATTTTTTGTTTGGGGTTTTTTTTTGGGGTTTTGGGTGGTTTGGTTGGGGGTGGTGGGTGTGTGGGTTTGGGTGTGTTTTGTGTGTGGTGTACATTTTATACATATGTATATAATTTATTATATATATTATTTAATAATATATTATATTTAAAATTTATAATTTATTTATTTTTAAAATTATAAATATATTATATTTAGTAAAATTTTAAAAATATATTAATATATATAGTAATATTTTGATATATGTGATATATAACGTATATAACTGTATATATATAAAATTATAATATATATATAAATTATATATTTAAAATTTTTATTATATATATAATATATTAAGTAAAATATATATATATATATATATATAATAATTTATATTATTTTATATAATATATATATATTTATTTTTGCATGTATTTTATGTGTGTGTGTGTTTGTTTAGTACGCAAGAGTGCATATATTAAAGCATTCACTAATTTTTCCCACGGGGGGGGTAAACAAAAAAACAACAAAAATTCAAACAAATTTAAAAAAAAAAAGGGGGGAAAAAAAAAAAAAAGGGGGGGCAAAGGAAAAGGGGGCAAAAAAAAGGGGGGGTAAGGGGAAAAAAAGGTGGGGGGGGGGGGGGTTTAAAAAAAAAAAATGGGGGGGGGGGGGGGGGGGGAAGGAGGGAGGAGGGGGGAGGGAAGGGAGGGAGAAGGATGGGGAAGGAGGGAGGAAGGAATAGGAGAGGAAGAGGAATGGGGAAGGGAAGGGAGAGGATAGGGAGGGGAGGGAGGGAAGATAGGGAGAGGGAGGGAGGAGGGGAAAGGATGGGAGGGGAGGGGGGGAGGAATAGGGGGAGGGAGGGGGAAAAAGGAGGGAGGAGGGAGGGAGGGAAGGATAGGGGAGGAGGAGGGAGGGGAAGGGGGAGGAGGGAGGGAGGATAGGGAAGGAAGGGAGGGGAGAGGGGGGGGAGGGAGGGTAGGGAGAGGGAGGGGAAGGGGAGGGGGAGGATAGGGGGGAGGGGGGGAGGGGAGGATAGGGGGAGGGAGGGAGGGAGGGAAGGGAAAGGGGGGGGAGGGGGGGAAGGGGGAGGGAGGGGGGGGAAAGGAGGGGGGGGGCGGGGGGGAAGGAGGGGAGGGAAAGGGAAAGAAAAAGAGGGAGAGGGTGAGGGAAGGATAGGTAGGAGAGAGGGAGGGAAGGATAGGGGGAGGAAGGGAGGGAAGGATAGAGAAAGGGAGGGAGGGAAGGATAGGGAGCAAGGGAAAGAGGGGTGGAAGAGGGAGGTAGGAAAGGAGAGAAGAGAAGAGGAGTCAAGAGAGAGAAGAAAGGAAGGAGGAGAAGAGAGAAAGAAGGAGAGATGGAATGATAAATAATGCGATTGGAGGACTAGGGAGGAATAGGGGAATAGGGAGGGAGTGGAGGGATAAAGAAGGAGGGAAGTGGGGAAATAGCGATAGATAAATAGAAAGGGAGATGGAAGGGATAATGAGGAAGGGAGGGAAAAGGAAAGAGGTAATAATTATGATAATGATAATACTGATAATGATGATAACAATAATTATAATCATAATTATCTAGGGTTAGGCAGACTCTGTTTACTTCTAAATTACAAGGAATGACCAGGATTACCATACTGTGTGGGATTTGAAAGAGGCAGAAGAGGGAGACAGGGACAGCAGCTGCAATAAAGCGAAAGGGAAAAGGGAATGCCCATACAAAACACAAACCACACACACACGCGCGACACACAAAACACACAAGAGACACACACACACACACACACGCAGATAAACACACACGCGCAGACACACACACACACACACACACACCACACACACACACACACACACACACACACACCCCACATAACACACAAATACAACACAAAAAAAAGGAAAAAAAAAAAAAAAATAAAAAATAAAACGAAAACAAAAAAATACAAAACGAAGGAGAAAAAAAAAGACAAAAAACAGAGAAAAAAAAAATGGGAAGGAACCGAGGAGGGGAAAAGAAAAGAAAACAACCCTCCCCCCCCTCCTCCCCCTTCTCCTTCCCCCTACCCCCTCCTTTCCCCCCACCCCCTCCTCCCCCTCCCGCTCCCTAATAAACCCCCCCCATTCCCCTTCCCCCTTTTTCCCCTTCCCCTCCCCTACTAAAAACCCCCCCCCCCTCCCACCCTTCCCCCCCCCCCCCCCCCCCCCCCCCCCTTTTCCCCTAAAAAAAAAAAAGGGGGGCCTCCCCCCCATAAAATCCCCCCCCCCCCCCCTCCACCCCCCCCCTTCTCCCCCCCCCTCCCCCCCCCCCCCTCCCCCCTCCTCCCCTCCCAATCCCCCCCCCTCCCCTTCCCCCCCCTTCCCCTCCCTCTTCCCCCCCCCCCCCCCCCCCCCCCCCCCCCCCCCCCCCCCCCCCTCCCTCAGGGGGGTCCCCCGGCGGTTGGGGTTTTCGTTAGACAGCTGGTGTGGATTTTTCGCGAGAGGTCCAGGTATTCCCCAAATGGTGTTGGCGAGCAGCTGCAAACACCACCGCCCCTGCCACGCCTCCCTCTGGCCTCCCTGCCACTCCTCTCTCCTGCTATGCCCCCTTTTTAACCCTGCCACGTCTCCCTCCGGTCTCCCTGCTGCGCCTATATCTACCCTGCCACGCACCTTTGCCGCGTTGTCTCTCTGCCTTGTCATGAATCTTTGATAAGTTGGTGAATCTCCTACGCCAGGTCGATACCCTGCCACGAGCCTCTGTTACGTTCTGTCCCCTGAACCCCCCACTCTGTCACGGCCCCTGTCACAAACCCCTTGAATGTCCATTTTTACCCTCCCCACGACCCCCGCCTCCCCACTTTACCCGTCACGAACCCCCTGCTACGTTTTGGATCTCGCAACGCCCTGCGCTTTACATTCCTCATGCCCTTTATGCCACTTTTCCCCTCCCAAACCCCACTCCTTTTCTGCTACCACCTCTAATCGGAAGCCCCTTTTTTACTCTGCCACACCCCCCACACCATCCTGCCGCAATGCTTTACATGTTAATTATCTACCATTACCTTTTCTACCCATCTACCCCTTCCGATCTCCCCCTGCTACCCTGCCCTGCCGTCCCTTTTGCTGTCAGCAAAACTGTTTTTCAACCCTCTCCCTCTCTCCCTTCGCCCGCCCACCCCGCCACGCTGTATTTGGGCATCATCACCCTGTATATCATTCTTATCTTTGGAAATTTATCTTTCAGCCTCACTTTAAAATGAACTCACCCCTGCCATCATTCTGCAGTGACCCTGTTAAATCATTACTCTGCAACAAAACCTTGAATATCTGCAAGACCCTGCCAAAAATATCAATTTTTCAAAAACCCTTTTCTTTCCCTTTTGCAACGACCCTGTCAGTTTAAATTTCAACAAACCTTGTTCCTTTTTCAACGACCCTGTAAATCATCAGTTTGCAAAAATCCTTGATTCCCTTTTGCAAGACCCTGTCAAACCACAATTTGCAAAAAACATTACCCTCCCGCAACGACCCGTCAGTCAATCTGCAACGATATTTGACATCTTCCGCAAGACCCGCCAAGTCAAATTTTCAACAACACCCTTACTTCCTTTTGAAACAAACACCAAGTCATCAATTTTCAACAATACCCAGACATCCTTCTGCAACGACCCCCTCACATCAATCTGCAACAAACCTCAACATCCTTCTGAACGACCCTGCCAAATCTTATGTAGGATTTTCCCCGCCTTTAATGAGAAGAAGGAGGAGAAGGAAGGGAGAGAAAGAAAGGCGAGAAGAGAAAGGAGAGGAGTGTGAGTGCAGTGCGGGGGGGTGTGGTTTTGGTTGGTGTTTGTGTGTGGATCCCGTGGTGTGGGTGTGATGTGTGTGTGTGTGTGTTGGTGGTGTGTGTGTGTGGGTTTTTGTTGTGTTTAAAAAAACCCCGATTTTTTTTTGGGTGGTGGGTTTTTTTTTTTGGTGGTGTGGTGTGGTGTGGTTGGGTGTTGTGTTGTGTGTGGTTTGGTTGTTTTTTGGGGGTGCGGGGGGCTTTGTGTTGTGAATCCGTTGCACATATGCGAACGAGGTGAATGAGAGAGAGAGAGAAAAAGAGAATAAGAAAAAAGAAATAGCTGAAGATGAAAAAGGGAACAGAAAAATACTTACGAAAAGACAATGAGGAATTTATTATGAAATTGTAATAATAATATTTTTATTAAATATAATAATTATAATAAAATTTAAACTAAAGTAAAAAATGTAAAAATAAAATTTTTAAATAAAAAAAACGAAAAAAAAAAAAAAAAAAAGAAAAAAAAAATAAAGAGACGAAAAAAAAGAAACTAAGAGGAAAAAAAAAAAAAAAAAAAAAAAAAGAGGAAAAAGAGGAGAGAGAAGAAAAGGAAAAAAAAAGGAGAAAAGGAAAATAAAAAAAAAAGATGAAAGGGGAAAGAAAAAAAATCAAATAAAGAATACTGAAAAAAAAAAAAAAAGGAGATCCATAAAAAAAAGGGAAAAAAGAGAAGAACGAATAAAAAAAGATGAGGGCGAAAAAACAAAACCAAAAAAAAACTAACAATGAAAGCGAAGGGAAAAAAAAAAAAAAAAATAGTAATAATAATAATAAAAAATGACAATATTTAAAAATAATAATAATTTAAAAAAAAAATAATAAAAATTAATAATAATAATAATATTTAATAATTAATAAAAATAAAATAAAAAAAATAATAATAAAAAAAAAAAAAATTAATAATAAAAAAAATTAAAAGGGGAAAAAATAAAAAAAAATATAATAAAAAAA
>NC_051399.1:8666752-8670761 GCF_015228065.2 Penaeus monodon | reverse complement strand
AAAAAAAAAAAAAAAAAGGGAATTTGTAAAAAAAAACAAAAAAAAACCAAAACAAAAACACTAAAAAAGAAAGCGAAGAGAAAAACAAAAATTTTAAATGGTAATAATAATAAAGTAATAATAATAATAAAAAATATAATACAAATTTAATAAAATAAGATAATAATAATAATATAAAATAATAATTTAAAAAATAATAAAAATAGTAATAAAATAGTAATAATAGTAAAAATAAAAATATAATAAAATATGAAAAGATATAAAAAAAAAATATATTAAAAACCCCGGGAATAGAAAAAACCCTATGAAAAACCCACAAAAAAAAAGAAAACAAAAAAAATGAATAAAGAAGCAGAAAAAGAAAAAAAAGAAAAAGAAGAAGGTAACAAAAGGCAGAAAAAAATTCGAGGACGAGGAGAGGTCAACGAACTACCTCTGACCTCGTGTGGTCACGCCATCTCTGTTCCCCTTGCAACGATGACCCAACCAGTTTGCACTTTGCAGGCGGGCCACTTTGTGCTCCGTCGAACGCCTCTGGGTTGCGTGCATTATATTCTCTCTCTCTCTCCCCTTCTTCTCTTTCCCTTTTCTTTCTTTTTATTTTTTTCTTTCTCTTTCTCTCTCTCTCCCTTTCCTTCCTCTCTCTTCTATCTCTCTCTTCTCTCTTTTTTCCTGTTCTCCTCTCCCCCTTTTCTTCTGTTTCTCTCTCTCTCTTTTTTTCTTTTCCTTCTCTCTCTCTCCCCTTCTTCTTTCTCTCCCCTGTTTCCCTTTTCCCCCCTTCCCCCTCCCCCCCCTCTCTCTCCCCCTTTTTCTGTCTTCTCTCTCTCTCTCTCCCCTTTCCTCTCTCTCTCTCTCTCTCCCCTTCCCCCCTCTCTCCTCCCCCCTTCTCTCTCTTCTCTTTTCTCTGCCCCTTTTTTTCTCTTCTCTTTCCCCCTCCCCCTTTCTCTTTCCCTTTCTTTTCCCTTTTATCTCTCTCTCTTCTTCCTTTTTTCCTTTTCCCCCTTTTTCCCTTCTCTCTCTCTCTCTCTCTCTCCTCCTCTCTCTCTCTTTTTTTCTCTCTCTCTTTTTTCTCTCTCTCCTCTCCCTTCTTTTTTCTCTGTCTTTTTTCCTCTGTCTCTCTCTCTCTCTCTCTCTTCCCCTCTCTCTCTCTCCCCCCTCTTTCTCTTTCTTTTTTTCTCTCTCACTTTTTTTATTACTCTTCTTTTGCATCGTTTTTTTTTTTTTTTTTCATTTTTTGTCTTTCTCTTTTTTCTCTTATCGAAACTTTTTCGTCTTTCTTCTTGTTCTATGAGTCAGTTTATTTTTCATCTTGGGTTTTTTTTTATCCTGCTCATTTATTTTTTTTTCATTTTTTTTTCCTTTTTTTTTCATCTTTCTTACTTCCTCTCTTCTCTCTATCATTATCTATCTTCTATTTATTTATCTATCTTCTATTGTCTATCTTTTTTTCTCTCTTCTCTCTCTTCTCTCTCTCTCTCTCTCTTCTCCTCTCTCTCTCTCTCTCCTCTCTCCTCTCTCTCCCTCTGTATCTATGAAGTATTATATATATAAATATATATATATATTAAAATATATATATATTAAATATATATAATATATATATATATATAATTATATATTTAAAATATATATATATATAATATATATATATATTATTATATATAATTTTTAAATTTCATCTGTCCTCTTTTTCTTTTTATCTTTTCTTTTCTTTCGTTTCATTACTTTTCTTTTCATTTTCCCTTGTTTTTCCCTTCTTTTGTTGTTGTGTTTTTGTTAAATTTTTTCCCCCTTTGTTAACCCTTTTTTTCTTTTTTTTTTTTTCCCCTCTTTTCTTTATATTTTTTTTTCTTGCGTTTTAACTTTTTTGTTGTATTTTTTTTTGTTTTTGTTTTGTTTTTCCCTTTTTTTTCCCATTCTAGTCTTGTTGTTTTAATTTTATTTTATTTTTTTTTTTTTCGTTTTACATCTTTATCTGGACCCGTTCTTTTTCTTTTCTCTCTTGTATTGTTGTTCCCTTTTCTCTCCTTTTCTACTTTTATCTTATCCTTTCTTTTTTCTCTCTTCTCTCTCTTCTCTCTCTCTCTCTCTTTCCCCCGCTTTTCTCTCTCTCTCTCTCTCCCCTCTCTCGCTCTCTCTCTCTTCCTCTCCTCTCTCTCCTCTCCTCCTCCCTCCTCTCTCTCTCTCTCTCTCTCTCTCTCTCTTCCCCTCTCCCCTCTCTCTCTCCCCTCTCCCTCTCTCTCCTTCTCTTCTCTCTTTTCTCTCTCTCTCTTCCCTTTCCCCTCTCTCTCTCTCTCTCGTCTCTCTCTTCTCTCTCTCTCTGTCTGTTTCTCTCTCTCTCTCTCTCTCTCTCTCTCTCCTTCTCTCTCTGTCTGTCAGTCTTTCATTCTCTTTCTACCTCTTCTTTTCCCTCTCTTTCTCACTCCCCTTCTTTATCCATCTATTTCTCTATTTATCCATATTTAATGATAATGTTGTCGTTCTTATCACTTTCTTTCTTTTTCACCACTTCTTTGTTCCCTTTTTACCTTTAGTCCATAATTTGTTAATGGTATTTTCTTTTCTTTTTTCTCATTTTCATTATTTCATTATTATTATTATTATTACACCAGTCAACTGCAAAAAAATCGTCAATAATTTTTTAACTGATTTTAGACAATTTTGATGCGCTGAATCCAAAAATAACATTGATTTTTTCTCAATCAGGTCAAATTTGTGTTCTATTGCCAATATTGTTTTTTACGGTTGTTGTTCATACATAAGGGTATTAGCATTTTCGTGGCAGGTATTACGATATAATTTTCAAGTTGCGACCGCACATTTTTTGCTAACAGACATTTTTTCCTTATTCAGATGAATGATATGGATTCGTCCAGGCCTTGCAGAAATAAGCCGGATGTATTCTGCTACATCTGCGGCGAATACACCGTTGTTCCTAACAGGAAACCAGTCACAAGGCCGAGCAATATAAGATGTGGATAATTCTATTTCTGTTACAGGATGTGGATAATTCTATTTCTATTACCAGTGGACCACGTGGCTGTTTTCCACGTGGATCCAAATGTCCCAAATAAGAACCACCCGCTCAGCGAGGGCGGAGGTCACATTTTATATCTGACCTCGTTTGACCGAGAGTTCGTGCTAAGCTACCACCGCACTAAGGTCAGCTCCGCCCTCTCTCCGGGCAGGTGACCGTGACCTCCGCGCGGCCCGATTATAACTAGACATGTCTTGTGTGTTTTATACTGCGTGGTATCAACTCTCAGAAATAAAGAGTCAAGTCGAATACCAGTATCAATACCCCTGCAAGCCAATGTAATTGGGTTCTATACCCGTTATAAGTTTCGTAAAGCGTGCTTATCATGCTTATTTTGGCATGAAACTTGGTGATCAGGACGAAGCTTGGGCGTCTCACATGGTCTGCAAGAAATGCACCGAGTATCTACGTCGCTGGACCCATGGAAAGAAGGACGGGCTGAAGTTTGGAATTCCTATGGTTTGGAGAGAGCCGAAAAACCATGTCAGTGACTGTTAGTTCTGCGCTATTAATTTGACTGGGATCAACAGAAAGAACCAGAGCAGCCTCAAGTATCCTGATCTTGAATCAGCACGTCGTCCTGTACCTCACTGTGATGAAGTTCCAGTACCTGTCACAGCAGAACTTCCTGAGTTAAGTGACGAAGACTTCACCAGTATTGAAGACAATGAAGAAGTAGTTCCTAGCGATGATGCCGATGACGCTCCGCATCCCTTTTCCCAGAAGGAGCTAAATGATCTTGTCCGTGACCTCAACTTGCCAAAGTCATCCGCCGAATTGTTGGCATCAAGACTGAAGGAAAAAAAACTTCTTTCTGACAGTACTCGCATCACTTTCTACCGCAACAGACATCAAGAATACCTTCGTTTTTTCTCTGAAGAGTAAGACTTGGATTGCCACAGTACCAACCTGTAGAATGGAGACTGTTTATTGACAGCAGCAAGAGATCGCTGAAAGCCGTTCTGGTGCACA
>NC_051399.1:8645814-8648314 GCF_015228065.2 Penaeus monodon | reverse complement strand
TCGAACTGGAAGCGTGGAAGGCATTTGTTCTGGTCGTAAAGAACTTCCTTGGCAACACCAAGGCCAACAATTACGCAGAACTCGTCACCAAAATGCTGACTGCCTTCCAAAACCTGGGATGCAACATGAGCATCAAAATGCACTACCTATTCTCACACATGGATCGGTTTCCTGAGAATCTGGGATCAATGAGCGACGAGCAGGGGGAGAGATTTCATCAAGACATGAAGGAGATGGAGACCAGGTATCAGGGACGGTGGGATGCAGTCATGATGGCCGATTACTGTTGGACTTTGAAGAGAGACATCCCTGCCGCTGCACATTCGAGGAGCTCAAAGAAACGGAAGTGTCAGCACTGAATGACCAATGATGACCAAACATCTAGTTTTCATGCATCTGTCTTTATTAGTGTTCTGTATACTGATAAACTGATCAATTCTCATCGATGTTCAGCACTGATCAGTAGATATTGTAATAGTTACCATTGTAATGCAATGTTGATGTCAATACAGATACCTATCAATGTTTGCAACATGTCGATAATTATAAATTGGGTGAGAAAACAAAATAAAAAAAATATATCGGATATATAACACAAATAAAACAAAAATGCCGCTCTAATGTATTCCACTTCGTAAAAAAAAAAACGATTTTTCCTATATTCACTGATCGTGGAAAATGGATGGCATTTTTGGATTCAGCGATGCAGATTTGCTCTAAATCAGTTGAAAAAACTAAGACAACTTGCAATAAATATTTTTTTGTAACCCAGTGTTATTATTATTTTTATTATTATTATTATTATTATTATTATTATTATTGTTATTATTATTATTATTATTATTATTACTGTTATTATTATCATATCATTATTATTATTATTATAATTATTATTATCATTATCATTAGTATCATTTTTTATTATCATCGTCATTATCATTATCATTATCGTTAACATTATCGTTATCATTATCTTTATTATATTATGATTATTATTATCATTATTATTGTTATCATCATTATTATTTGTTGTTGTTTTTATTATTATTATTATTATTATTTATTTTTTATTATTATTATCATTATTATTATTATTATTATTATTATTATCATTATCATTGTTGTTATCATTATCATTATCATTATCATTAGTGTTATTATTGTTATTTTACTATTACTATTACTATTATCATTATCAATATGATACTAATGATTAAAATACTAATAACAGTGATAATGATAACAATAACAATGAAAATAAAAATAATAATGGTGAAGATAATAACAATGCTAATGATAATAATGATGATAATTATGATGATAACGTTAATTGTAATGATGATAACAATAGTAGTAATGATGAAAATAATAGTAATAACAATGATACTAATACTACTAATAATATCAAATAAAAATGACAATGATACTGATAACAATAACAACATTAATGATAAGCAGCAATAATAATAATAATAATAATAATAACAATAATAATAGTAATTACTACTATTATTATTGTTGTTTTTATTGTTGTAATTATTATTATCATTGTTATTATTATTATCATTATTATTTTTATTGTTCTTTTTATTATCATTATTATTATTATTGTTATTATAATTATTATTATTATTATTATTATTATTATTATTATTATTATTATTATATTATCATCATCATCTCATCATCATCATCATCATCATCATCATCATCTCCCTCATCATCATCATCATCATCATCATCATCATCATCATCATCATCACTATGATGATAATAACTAAAATTATAATGATAATAATAATAATGATAATACCAATGATAATAATGATGAGATAATAATAATAACAATAACAATAAAAATTATAATAACAATAATGATAACAACAACAACAACAACAACAATAATAACAATAATAATAATAATAGTAATAATAATAATAATAATAATAATGATAATAATAATAATAATAATAATGATGATGATAATAATAATGATAATAATAATAACAACTCAACAACAACAACAATAATAAACACAATAACAACTCAACAACAACAACAACAACAACGTACTCAACAGAACACCTCTTTTTTCCTCCCTTTTCCTCAAGCAACAACCAGTCTTAACGTCCCTTTTCCTCCTCCAGTCATAGCGCGAGGCGAATCAATTGCAGACCCGCCCGAGGTCACTGAAGGAAGATAGGATGTTGGGTTCTCCTTACTTCCTTCATCTCTCGTCTTTCTTTCATCTCGTTCCTTCTTTTGTATGCTTTTTTTTTCGTACGTTGTTGGCTGTGTCGAGTATTTTTTTTTCGTGATTTTTCGATTTTTTTTTTTTTTTTTTTTTTGAGGGGGGGGGGTCGTATGGTGTTGTTCCTCTCGTGTGATTTTTTTTGTGTGTGAACTTCGTTTCGAAGTCATTGTCTCTCATGTGTGATTTGTGTGTGTGTGTTTGTGTGTGTGTGTGTGTGATTTTCGTAAATCACTGTTTCCCTTGTGT
>NC_051399.1:8603314-8613314 GCF_015228065.2 Penaeus monodon | reverse complement strand
AAGAGAGAGGAAACGAAGAAATAAAGTGCTTTACATCTATAGTGTGTAATTATAGTTATATGGTAGGTAATAGTGATGAGGGTAGTAGAGGTATATCATCAGAATAATATAGGTGATATATATGTATATTAAAATAAGATATAAGCAGCACAAACACACACTCACACACACACACAACAACACACACACACCACACAATGAGATAGATATATATATATAGATATATAGTTAAGTTATATATATATGACGTATATTATATATAGTATCTATTAGTTATATAATATATATAGTAGTAAAATGATAATAAGTATATACATATATATAATAAAAATTATCTATATATAATAAGCTATAGTCTATCTATCTATATAGATATATATATAATATAGATAGTATATATATTTTATAGGATCTAGTATATCTATATCTATATATATATCTATAGCTATAATCTATATTATATCTATATGCTAACTGATCTATCTATCTATATATAGTATATATCTATATATTAGGTAGTATATATATAGTATATAGTATTATATATGTTATAGAGTAGCGCATATATGACATATATATAGTATATATATATATAGAATATAATATCTAGTCTATATAGTTGTGATGTAGTGTGTGAGTGTGTGTGGTGAAGTGTGGTAATCTAGATAGATGTGTTGTACTTATGTTTGTGTTGTGTGTCTGACGTGCCTGTGTGTGTGACTGTAGTGAGGACTATGAGTACAATATAGAAAATGACATGAAGTCTATAATAATCATATCACTAAACATAAAAAGGATATAAAAATATATATATATAATAGATCTCTATATCTATGGATGTCTGTAGGGGTGTTAGTGTGTGTGTGTGTGTGTGTGTGTGTGTGTTGTGTGTGTTCTATCTATACAGGTAAATAATATCATATCAGTGAAATATAAAGTATATATCTAGAATAAAGTAACATCAGCAAAGATGAACAATCTATATACATATGATACCTACCCTCTAGACAATATAGACCCAAAACACCTAGACCAACACCCGACCAAACACCCAACCAACACCAGACCAACACCCCACAACACCCAAACCACACCAGACCAACACCAAAGTCCACCACCAGCAACCCACAAACGCGCAACACACCACACCCAAACCAACACCAGACCCAACACCCAAACCAAAACAAGTAGACCACACCAAACCACAACCAAACCAGACACCCAAGACAACACCAAACCAACACCCCAGACCAACACCAAACCACAACCCAGGACAACCAAAGCACCAAGACATCAAGGCACCCAGACCGGACACCGACGAAACCCTAACACCGACCAAAACAGCCAGAAAACCAACACCAAAGCAATCGGACAGACCAACACCCGTGGGCCCAAAACAACAGCGCAGTCACGCAACACCCGAAAACCAAGACCCAGAACCAAGGACGAGGCGACCGCAAAGCCAGAGACCCAAGGCCCAACACCACACCAACACCCTAACACCAGGCCAGACCAACCCCCAGACAACACCAAACTCAGGACCCCCAAGACCAACACCCAAACCAACACCAGAACAGACACCGCAGAAATGCAACCACCCAAACCGAACACCGAGAACCAACACTCAGACAGCGCAACACCCACCCAACACCCAAAACCAACATCAACGCAACACCGAGATCACAGCCAAAGCAAACACCATATCCAACACCCAAACCAACACCCCAAGCCAACACCCAAACCCACACCCAAACCAACACCCCAAACCAGCCAGCCAGCCAACGAACCAACCACACCCAAACCACAACACCAACCGAGAGCCCCCAAACCCACACCCAAACTAACGGCGCCGAAAAAAAAAACCAAACCAACACCCAAACATCACCCAACCCATAGCACCCAGAACCAACCCCAAACCAACACCCAACCACACCAAGACGGCGACACCAGAGACCGTAACGCCCAAACAACACACCTAAAAACCAACACCCAAACCAAACACCAACCAACACGCGAACCCGACACCGAAACCAAACACCAAACAACACCAAACCAAGGAACACCCAGAGGGGGAGCAGACACCCTAGAAACCACACCCAACCGAGACGACTAAACCAACACCAAACCAACACCCAACAACACCCAAACCCACCACCCAAACAACCTAAACCGACACCAAAACCAACACCAAACAATCACGCAAACCAAACACCCAACACAACGAGACCCCAACCACACCAACCACACCACCAAAACCAACAACCAAACCAACACCCAGACCAACCACCAACCACACCCAAACCAACACCCAAACCCAAAACGCCCCCATCAGACACCCAGAATCCACAAACACCCAACACCCACACCCAGACCACACCAGCGCACACCCAAACCAACACCCAAACCTAAGCATCCAAACCAACACCAGACCGACCAACGCCCAGGAAAAACCACGACCAAAAAACCAGGACCACAGGACCAACACCGGCAACCAACACCAAACCAACACCCCCACACACGACCCAAACCCACCACCACAACCGACACGGCCAGACAAACCACACACCAAACCAGACACCCAAAACATCAATCCCGAAGCCAACACAAACCACCGCGCCGAAAAACCCACAGCGCGCGAACCAACAGTCCCAAACCAACGACTCCGAGACCACCGGACCCAAACGCAACACCCAAACCAACCAACCAAGGACCAACACCCAAAACACATGCCGAGTGAAAAAACAAACACCGATAACACAACAACCCAGAGCCAACACCCAAGAACCACGCAACCAGACCAACACGCCAAACGAACATCCCAAACCAACACCCGAAACTCAACAATCCAAACCAAGCACCACAAACCAGACACCAAAAATCCAACCCAAACCAACACCCAAGACAACACCACAAGCCAACACCCAAAGCCACATCCGAAAAGCAAACCAAAACCCATAAAAGACCACACCACATGACGCAACACCCAAACCAACACCGAGACCAAACAGCCCAAACGCAACACGTAACCACACCAACACATCCAAACGGCAACACCGGACCAAGCACCAAACGGCAAGCACCGACATGAGCACAACACCAAACCACAAAACCCGCACAAAACCACGAACGCCGCACCACCAACATCACAACCAAACACCGCCCGACGACCCCGACCAAAACAAACCAACCAACACCAGACCACCAACCACTAGAACCAACATACCAGACACACCATACCAACACCCAAAACCAACACCAGGATGCGAAACCAACCGGCCGCGAACCAACAACCCAGAACCCATACACCCGCTACCAACACGCAAACCGACACCGACAAACCAACACCAACACGCAACAGCCCAAACACACCCAACCAAACCCAAACGCAACACCCGAACGCAAACACCAAACCACCCCCAAACCAAACCCAAACCACCACCACAACCAACACCCAAACCACACCAACCAAGCCACCAACCAACACCAAACCACCACCCAAACCAACACACCACGACAGCAGGACCGGCCAAACGAGCACCAAAACCAACACCGCAATACATCATCCAAAACCAGACACCGAAACCGACACCCAGTAACCAACACCCAAACCAACAAAAAACACCCAAACGCAACACCCAAACCAACATCCAAACCAACACCACAGACCAACACACACAACCAACACGGCAACCACAAACCCAAACCAACAACCAAACCAACACGCTCGCACAACCAACACAAGACCAACACCGAAACCAACACCAAGCCAACAACCCAAACACAGGACACCCAATAACACGCAACCACGACACGCAAATCACCAACACCAGAACACCTAACACCCAACCAACACCAGCCGAACCACAACCAACACCAAACAATCACTAACCAAGCACCCAAATCAACAGGAGGCCAAACCAACACCAAACCAACACCCAAACAAACACCCAAACCAACCACAAACCAACACCCAAACCAACACCCAAACCAACACCAAACCAACACCCAAACACACCCAAACCAACACCCAAACCAACACCAAACCAACACCCAAACCAACACCCAAACCAACACCCAAACCAACAACCCAAACCAACACCCAAACCAAACACTCCAAAAACCCCAAAAAAAAAAAAAACCTCCCCCCCCCAAAACCAACCCACACCACCAACACCCCAAACCCAACACCAAACAACACCCAAACCAAACACCCAAACCAACACCTCAAACCAACACCCAAACACAACACCCACTTACCACAACCAAACCTACACCCTCATACCAACACCAAACCAACACAAACCCACACCCACACCCAACACCCATACCAACACCCTAAACCAACCCCAAACCAAAACACACCCAGACCAACACCCAAACCCACACCCAACCAACACCAAAGCCAACACCAGACCAACACCCAAACCAACACCAAACCAACACCCAGACCAACACCCAAACAACACCCAAACCAACACCCAAACCAACACCAAACCAACACCCAATCAACACCCAGATCAACACCCAAACCAACACCAAACCAACACCCAAACCAACACCCCAAACCAACACCCAAACCAACACCAAACCAACACAAACCAACACCCAAACCAACACCAAACCAACACCCAAACCAACACCCAAACCAACACCCAAACCAACACCCAAACCAACACCCAAACCAACACCAAACCAACACCCAAACCAACACCCAAACCAACAACAAACCAACAACAAACCAACACCCAAACCGACACCCAGACCGACTCTCGACACCCAGACCAACACTCGCACCCACCACCGAACCTCGAACACCCAGACTAACCCAGACCGACACTCGACACCCAGACCGCCCAGACCACACCCAGACCGACACCAGACCGACACTCGACACCCAGACCAACACTCGACATCCAGAACGACACCCAGACCGACACAAGACCGACACTCGACTCCCAGACCGACACTCGACACCCAGACCAACACCACTACCAACACCCAAACCACACTCGACACCAGACGCACACTCGCACCCAACCGACAACCCGACCAACACTCGCACCCAAACAACACCAGACCGACACCAGACCGCACTCGAAACACCAGAAGAAAACGACACAGACCGACACTGCGACACCCAGACAAACACCAGACCGACACTCGACACCCAGACCGACACCAGACCGACACTCGACACCCAGACCGAAACTCGAACCCAGACCAACACCCAGACCAACACTCGACACCCAGACCGACACCCAGACCGACACTCGACACCCAGACCAACACCCAAACCAACACCCAGACCAACACTCGACACCCAGACCAACACTCGACACCCAGACCGACACTCGACACCCAGACCAACACTCGACACCCAGACCGACACTCGACACCCAGACCAACACCCAGACCAACATTCGACACCCAGACCGATACCCAGAACGACACTCGGCACCCAGACCGACACCCAAACCAACACCCAGACCAACACTCGACACCCAGACCAACACTCGACACCCAAACCAACACCCAAACCAACACCCAGACCAACACTCGACACCCAGACCGACACTCGACACCCAGACCAACACCCAAACCAACACCCAGACCAACACTCGACACCCAGACCGACAACTCGACACCCAGACCAACACCCAAACCAACACCCAGACCAACACTCGACACCCAAACCAACACCTTAACCAACACCCAGACCAACACTCGACACCCAGACCAACACCCAAACCAACACCCAAACCAACACCCAGACCAACACTCGACACCCAAACCAACACTCGACACCCAGACCAACACTCGACACCCAGACCAACACTCGACACCCAGACCAACACTCGACACCCAGACCAACACTCGACACCCCAAACCAACACTCGACAACCCAAACCAACCACTCGACACCCGACAACACTCGCACTCCAGACCACACTCGTGACACCCAGACCAACACTCGACACCCAAACCAACACTCGACACCCAGACCAACACTCGACACCCAGACCAACACTCGACACCAGACCAACACTCGACACCCAGACCAACACAACACTCGACACCCAGACCAACACTCGACACCCAGACCAACACCCAAACCAACACCCAGACCAACACTCACACCCAGACCAACACTCGACACCCAGACCAACACCCAAACCAACACCCAGACCAACAACTCGCACCCAAACCACACTCGCACCCAGAACCATACACCTCGAACAACCCAGAACCGACACCCAGACCAACACGACACCCAGACCTGAGCCGTGAGGACCGGCGGGCGACGCGGCTGCCCGGGCCTCGTTCCCAGCACGCATCGCGCTCCGTCCCTTCTGATTGCGTCACCATACCATTTACCTGGCCGAAGGGAGATTGTTTTATTGATTTTCCTTCTTTCTCTCTTCCTTCCTTCACTCTTCCCGCCTTTCACTTCGGTTTATTCGTTCCTTTCGTGTGTGTTTTTTCGTTTTTTGTTTTTCTTTTCTTTTCTTTTCTTTCACTCCTTCTCATGGGTATTAATGTTTTTTTTTCTTTTTTTTCTTCTTCTAAGTGTTTTTTTTTTCTATTTTTTTTCTGTCTTTCTTTTTCTTGGTTGTTTATTCGCATTTATTTCTCTTTCTTCTCTTCCTATTCCGAGCTGTTCACTACGTCCTTTTTCTTCTCGTTCTACATTCCTCCTTCTTCTCCTCCTCCTCCTCCTTCTCCATCTCCTTCTTCTTCTCCTCCTCCGCCTCCTCCTCCTTCTTCTCCTCCTCCTCCTTCTCCATCTCTTTCTTCTTCTCCTCCTCCGCCTCCTCCTCCTTCTCCTCCTCCTCCTCCTTCTCCATCTCTTTCTTCTTCTCCTCCTCCGCCTCCTCCTCCTTCTCCTTCTCCTTCTCCTCCTCTTCCTCCTCCTCCTTCTCCTCCTCTTTCTCCTCCTCCTCCGTCTTCCTCCTCCTCCTCCTCCTCCTCCTCCTCCTCCTCCCCCCCCTCCTCCTCCTTCTCCTCCTCCTCCTCCTCCTCCCCCTCCTCCTCCTCCTCCTCCTCCTCCTCCCCCTTCCTCCTCCTCCCCCCCTCCTCCTACTCCGCCTCCTCCTCCTCCTCCTCTTCCTCCTCCTCATTCCCTCCTCCTCCTCCTCGTTCCTCCTCCTCCTCCTCCTCCTCCTCTTCTCCTCCTCCTCCGCCCCCCCTCCTCCTCCTCCTCCTCCCCTCTCCCTCCTCTCTCCTCCTCTTCCTCCTCCTCTCCTCCTCCTCCTCCTCCTCCTCCTCCTTCTCCTCCTCCTCCTCCTCCTCCTCTCCCATTCCTCCTCCTCCTCCTCTTCCTCCTCCTCCTCCCCCGCCTCCTCCTCCTCCTTCTCCTCCTCCTCCTCCTCCTCCTCCTCCTCCTCCTCCTCCTCCTCTCCCCCTCCTCCTCATCCTCCTCCTCCTCCTCCTCCTCCTTCCCTCTCCACCTCCTCCTTTTCCCCCCTCCTCTTTCCTCCCCCCCTCCTTCCTCCTCCCCTCCTCCTCCTCCTCCTCCCCCTCCTCCTTCCCCCTCCTCCCTCCCCCCCCTCCTCCTCTCCCCCACCTCCTCCTCCTCCTCCTCCTCCCCCTCCTCCTCCTCCTCCCCTCCTCCTCCTCCTTCCTCCTCCTCCTCCTCCGCCTCCTTCCTCCCCCTCCTCCTCCCCTCCTTCCTCCCCCTCCTCCTCCTCCTTCCCCCCTCCTCCTCCTCCCCCTCCTCCTCCGCCTCCTCCCCCCTCCTCCTCCTCTCTCCTCCTCCTCCTTCTCCTCATCCTCTCCCCTCCTTCCTCCTCCTCCCCCCCCTCCTCCTCCCCCCCCCTCCTCCTCCTCCTCCTCCTCCTCCTCCCCCTCCTCCATCCCCCACCACTTCTATTCCTTCCTCTTTCTCTCCCCCGCCCTTTTTTACCATTTTCCTCTATCACTTCTTTTCTTCGCTTGCCGTCTCCTCCTCCTATATTTCTTCATTTTACCATTTCCTCATATCATCCCCTCTTTCTCCACTTCATCTTCTCTAGTTGCATCTCTTTCCCCAATTTCTTCAGCTCCTTTTTCCTCCTCTTTCTTACTCCTTCCTCCTTCTCTGTTTTCTTCCTTTTCTCCTTTATCCAACTATTCCTCTTCTCCCTCATTCTCCTCTCTTCCTCCATCTCTTCTCTCTTCCCTCGTTCCTGTTTTCTTTTCTCCTCTTCTTTATTCTTTCGTTCCTTCAAATTCCCCTTTTTTATCTCCTCATTCTCTCCTCAAATTTTCCTCCTTTTCTGTCTTCCTCATTGACCTTTTCTTTTTTTTCTTCCTTTATCTCCTTTTCCTTCTCCCTCTCTTTCTCTTCTTCATTCTCCTTCTCTTCTCACTCCTCTTTTTCTCTCACCTTCCTCCTCCCTTTCCTTCTCCTCCTAACTTTCCTCCTCCTCCTCCTCTTCCTCTTCTCCTTTCTCATAATCTTTCATCTTTACTTCCTTTTCCTCCTCTTCCCTTTCTTTCCCCTCTTTCTTCTTCTTCCTGTTCTTCTTATTCTCTCCTCCTCTTCTTTTCCCCTCCCATTCTCTCTCATCTTCCTCATTTTCCTCTTCTCTTTTACTCTGTCTCTTCCTCCTCCTTGTCTTTCTCCTTCTCACTTCTCATTCTTCCTCTTCTTTCTCCTCCTCCTCTTTCTCCTCCTCCTCCTTCCTCCTCCTTCTTCTTCTTCCTTCTTCTTCCTCCTCCTTCTTCTTCTTCCTTCTTCTCCCTCCTCCTTCTTCCTCGGTGCTAAAAGGAGAAAGAAAGAGGAAGAAGGGAGAAAAGACAACGAAGAATGAAAGAAAGGAGAAGAAAAGAAAAGAAAAAGAAAAAAAAGTATATATAAAACAAAAGAGAAAAGGACGAAAAGAAGAAGAAATAAAAGATAAAAGGAGAGAATGAGAATAATAAAAAACGAAGAAACAGGAGAGAAGGAGGAAAGAGGAGAGAGAATGAGAAGGAAAAGGAGAGAAAGGAGGAAACAGGAGAGAAGGAGGAAAACAGAGAAAACGAAGTGGAAAGAGATAGAAGAAGAAGAAGAAGAAGAAGAAGAAGAAGATAATGAAGAATGAAAGGAAAGAAGGAGATAAAGAGGAGAAGAGAAATAAAGAAAGGAAAAATAAGGGGAGATAAAGAGGAGAAGAAAAGGAAGAATAAGACAAAAGAATGAGAAAAAAAAAGAAAATGGGAAAAAATTTGGAGGAAAAAGTTGGGAAGAGAAGAAAAAAATTGAGAATAAAACAAAGAAGAGAGAAAGAAGGAGAGAAAGTGAGAAAGAGGAGAGAAGGAGGAAAGAGGAGAGAGAATGAGAAGGAAAGAGGAGAGAGAATGAGAAGGAAAAGGAGAGAAAGGAGGAAAACGGAGAAAACGAAGTGGAAAGAGAAGAAGAAGATAATGAAGAATGAAAGGAAAGAAGGAGATAAAGAGGAAAAGAGGAAAAAAGAAAGGAAAAATAAGGGGAGATAAAGAGGAGAAGAAAAGGAAGAATAAGACAAAAGGAAGAGAGAAAAAAGAAGAAAATGGGAAAAAAATTGGAGGAAAAAGTTGGGAAAAGAAGAGAAAAGGAAAATAATTGAAAATAATACAAAGAAAAGAGAAAGATGGAGAAAAAGAGGAAAAGTAAAAGGAAAAACTAAGAAGAAGAAGAAGAAGAAGAAAACAGAAGAAGAGGAAAAGGAAGAAAGAAGAGAGCACGAGGAAAACGAATAACAGAGGAGAAAGAAGGTAAATAGAGAAGAAAAGAAAAAAAAAGAAAAGGAACAGAGAAGCGAAGGAAAAGAAAAAAAAATCCCGAAATTGAAAAAAAAAAAAAAAAAAAAAAAAAAAAAAATCCCGAAATTGAAATACAGAACAAATATAAAGAAAAGAAAAAAAGAAAAAAAAATCCCAAATTTGAAATTAAAAAAGAAAAAAAAAAGAAAGAAAAAAAAAAAATTACAACCCAAAATAATTTTAATAAATTTAATAAATAATTTTCTCGAAACATGGAAGCAACATGGCCAGCATG
>NC_051399.1:8573314-8578314 GCF_015228065.2 Penaeus monodon | reverse complement strand
TATCCTTATCACTTTAGTATACACTTCCCTTTAGCTTAAAAAAAAAAAAAAAAAAAAAAAAAAAATATATATATATATATATATATATATATATATATATATATATATATATAATTCTCTGAAAGAAAAGCTCATTAATCCGTAATTAACGACGGTATTTACGAGGGTGTATAATCACTATTACTTTCCTAAGGACTGTTACAAGTGATTAAGAGATAGAAATAAGGTCATCTCATCTAGACGTGTAATTTTACTCTTCTTAAATCGCGTTGTGTGAAGTAGGAGTGTATGCATGGTATACTGCATGACACTAGGAAGCACTCATGCAAATGGGGCATTCACAAATCTGCAACAAAGAATGCACGTGAGAACAGGTCAAATTAGACATAGATATCATACTTAAACGTAAATACGGTGAGGAAAATTGCGAATGGCATCTTCCTTTGTTTAATATCTGGTGCCAATTTCTGGAACTGTTGCATGCGAAACGAAAATGAAAAATCATAATATGTTATAACGCTGAAAAGATAAGATATAGCCTTAAGAAATTAAAAGAAACAAATACATAAGATTTCCCTACATTTTTTTTTTTAGGAACAATAATAGATGTAGTTGTCTCACTTCAGTAAGTGCCATATGGTAAGGACGGTTTCCCTGTGTGCCTCTTCAAGCATTAAAACTCAGAGTGAACACTGAACTTGATTGCATCCAGCCAGTGTCATTTTTCGTCTTCCTCTTTCTTTGAGAGGAAGAAGGAGTTTTATCTATCTATCTATCTATCTATCTATATATATGTATATATATACATGTATCTATATGTAGATATATATATATATATATATATATATATATATATATATATATGTATATATGTATATATCTGTGTGTGTGTGTGTGTGTGTGTGTTTGTGTGTGTTTGTGTGTGTGTATCTTCTTCTTTTAACGGTAGGTTCATGTCTGAGCCGCCGTGGTCACAGCATGATACTTAATTGTAGTTTTCATGTTGTGATGCTCTTGGAGTGAGTACGTGGTAGGGTCCCCAGTTCCTTTCCACGGAGAGTGCCGGTGGTACCTTTTAGGTAATCATTCTCTCTATTTATCCGGGCTTGGGACCAGCACTTGACTTGGGCTGGCTTGGCCACCCAGTGGCTAGGTAGGCAATCAAGGTGAAGTTCCTTGCGCAAGGGAACAACGCGGCGGTCGGTGACTCGAACCCTCGAATTCAGATTGCCGTCGTGACAGTCTTGAGTCCAACGCTCTAACCATTCGGCTACCGCGGCCTTGTGTGTGTGTATATATACATATATATATATATATATATATATATATATATATATATATATATATATATATATATATATATGTATATGTATATATATATATATATATATATATATATATATATATATATATATATGTATATATATATATATATATATATATATATATATATATATATATATATATATATATATATATATATATATATATGTGTGTGTGTGTGTGTGTTGTGTGTGTGTGTGTGTGTGTGTGTGTGTGTGTGTGTGTGTGTGTGTGTGTGTGTGTGTGTGTGTGTGTGTGTGTGTGTGTGTGTGTGTGTGTGTGTGTGCATGTGTGTGCGTGTGTGTATGTATGTGTGTGTGTGTGTGTGTGTATATATGTATATATACATATATATATATATATATATATATATATATATATATAAGTACGTGTTATATATATATATATATTATATATATATATATATATATATATGTATATATATATATTTATATATACATATACATATACATATATATATACATAAATATATATATCGAAAGTACATATATGTGAGTGTGAGTGTATACCCTCCCCCTCTCTCCGTCCCTCCCTCCCTCTCTCTCCCCCCTCTCTCTCCCTCCTTCCCTCTCCCCTCTCTCTCTCTCCCTCCCTCCCTCCCTCCCCCCCTCCCCCCCCCCCCTCTCTCCCTCTCCCTCTCCCCCTCTCTCTCTCTCTCTCTCCCTCCCATTTCTTCGTAGCATGAATTAGTGACAGCGCGAATCAACATGCGAAGGGAGTAATGCTAATCAGAGTGAAAAAGGAGTCCCTGTGTGTAGCAAGGCAGCAACTAGGGTGGAATATATATAATGAATGCATGCAACGGACCTAGTAGCTTGTAGCAACAGAGGCAGTGCGTACAACAATCACACGTCCAGAGCAAAATGCGTAGATATTGCGTTCGTTTAGGTAACACGGTAGCATTGGCAAGCACAGTGCCCTACGGTGGTGGCGGCATTGTGCAATTGAATAGATATTTGTGTCAACTTTTGGCAATAAAACGTGGTCAATAGTCAACTGGAAATGAGATTTATCGAATTAAAATGGGAGTAAAATACTTTAATAATATGAAAACTACTCTGGGCGAAACGCGTACAAACTAACAGAGAGCTAAACATATAAACAAATAAATAGGAGCAGGTAAAAAAAAAAAAAAAACAAGCAAACAAGAAAATATATAAACAAGAAAGTAAATAAGCAGTTAAATAGATAGATCAAGAAAGAAACAAACAAACAAGCATAAAATGCATATAAAATGAAAAATAAAGCCATTAAAAAACAAATAAACAAAACGAAGAAACAAAAAAGCAAAAACTACATAAAACATAAACAAATTAATTTTAAAAAATACATAAAAATAAAACAAAACAAATACACGAAAAATAATCAAACAAATCCACTAAAAAATAATAAACAAGTAAACAAAATAAAAGACAAACACACACGAAATAAACAAGCAAACAAACTACGAACCAACAAACAATTGAATCTGTGCCACCGCTCCGGCCGTAGCAGAGAGAGAGTAGCCATTTGTTCAGCATGAAATGTTCGTAGCAGCAGGAGAATACAGGCAACCCTGCAGTGCTAAACGATGCTTGAATATCGTGGCTGGAATTAATCATGACCTCGCCTCCCCATCATGCACGACAAGGGAATCATGCACAGCAGTACCAGGGTTCACGTGCCTCTACCGCTAGACTCTATAATCTTCTATCATGCAGCAGACTGTGGTCTTGGGCTACACAATCCTCTGCTACTCTCGCATGGTATTGGTCTTAGTTCTGTCATGCATACGTCATGCAAATTATCCGAAACAGCCAGAAGTATCATTCTTCATGTCGATGGCATGCGTATAGTAAGACTATAATTGCTATATGTGTCACCATCAAACACTGGAAAACCATAACATACGTTGCTATCACCACGCACCATGCACCATACATCACTATTAAAACGAATAACAAGGCGTAGGTGCCCACCACCATGCACCACAACACCCAATATCCCACCTGCACTATACCACCACAATTAAACTCGTGACTATACCATACACAACTATACCGCACCATATACCACCATACCTAACGTCACAGCAACACCATATCATTATCATTTCCATTATTATTATTGTTTATTATTATTATCATTATTATTTATTAGTATTAGTAATAATAATAGTAGCAATAATAGTAATAATAACAGTGACAGTAACAGAAATATAGATAGTAATAACAGTGATAAGGATAGCAAGAACAACAAAAACAGTAACAACAACAACTATAACAAAAACACCACCATCAAAAACAGATAAGAAAAAAACGATAGATAAATAGATACAGAAAGTAATAAATACTCTGACTGACTTAGTGCATGAATATCCGGTCATGCAGAAATGTGTTCGTTTCCTTAACATTTGACTTATGTCAACGCACGTTTGCTTCCTCTCTGTCCTTTCTGTTTTTCTTTATTTACTTGTTTATTTGGTGTGTCTTTGTGTCTCTTTACGTCTTTGTCTAAGTGTGAGTGTAGAGATAGATAGATAGATAGAAAGGACTGAGATATAGATTTAGGAGGATAGATAGATAGAGATAGATAGATTGATTGAATGATGAATACGGAAAGATTGACTGATTGATAGATGGATGGATAGATGGACAGGTATATAGGTAGATAGGTAAATTCACTGATAGATAGATAGATAGATAGATAGATAGATAAGTAAGCAGGTAGATTGGTAGGCAGGTAGATATATAGACTCACTGATAGGTAGATGAATAGATCGATAGATACATGGATGGAAACACAGTTGAACAGATAGATAGATGAATAGATAGATAGAAATATAATTAGATAAATCGATAGATGGATGGATATATATATATATATATATATATATATATATATATATATATATATATATATATTCTCTTCTTTTAACGGTAGGTTCATGTCTGAGCCGCCGTGGTCACAGCATGATACTTATTTGTAGTTTCATGTTGTGATGCTCTTGGAGTGAGTACGTGGTAGGGTCCCCAGTTCCTTTCCACGGAGAGTGCCTGTGTTACCTTTTAGGTAATCATTCTCTCTATTTATCCGGGCTTGGGACCAGCACTTGACTTGGGCTGGCTTGGCCACCCAGTGGCTAGGTAGGCAATCAAGGGGAAGTTCCTTGCCCAAGGGAACAACGCGGCGGTCGGTGACCCGAACCCTCGAATTCAGATTGCCGTCGTGACAGTCTTAAGTCCGACGCTCTAACCATTCAACCACCGCGGCCTTGACGATCATGGGCTTCCATGATTTTTTCTTAGCAATTTAGAGCGGTGGTTAGCCATTGCCTTCCGCCCGGTGTTTTTTTTTTTTTTTTTTTTTTTTTTTTTTTTTTTTTTTTTTTATTTATCGAGTCACCATCTCTATTTACCCGGCACTGACTTGAGATGGCTTGGCCACCCAGTGGCTAGGCAGGCAATCGAGGTGAAGTTCCTTGCCCAAGGGAAACAACGCGGCGGTCGGTGACTCGAACCCTCGAACTCAGATGGCCGTCGTGACAGTCTTGAGTCCAACGCTCTAACCATTCGGCCACCGCGGCCCCTATATATATATATATATATATATATATATATATATATATATATATATATATATATATATATATATATATATATATTTATATATCTATC
>NC_051399.1:8565814-8568314 GCF_015228065.2 Penaeus monodon | reverse complement strand
ATCATCTTTGCTGTTGATACATCACGACTACCATCATCATTTTCATCACAATCAAATAGCAATCGTCATCCCTATTAATAAAAATCTTTTAATATTTCTCATTTTTCAATACAAAGCAATATACCCCCATAGGAGAAAAAACAAAGAAGTTAAAAATCGTTTTGAAGAGAAATAATGTAAACTTTTTTTTTTTTTTTTTTTTTTTTTTTTTTTTTTTTTTTTTTTTTTTTTTTTAGAATTAACACAAGTTTTAATGATAGTTTTCTGTACTGCCGTGAAGACTGAGCAAGTTTTCGGTTTGGTTATTTCCTCATCAATAATGCTATTATCACTATCATAATAGCCATCGTTATCATCATTACCATATTAATTATCATCATTACCATAAGTCACAGTTATTACTATAACAATTATCATCACCATCATAACCATAAAAGTCACCACCATCATTACCATAACAGTTATCACCATCATTACCATAAGTCATCACCATCATTACCATAAGTCATCACCATCATAACCATAACAGTCATCACCATCATTACCATAACAGTCATCATCACCATCATTACCATAAGTCCTCACCACCATTACCGTAACAGTTATCACCATCATTACCATAAGTCATCATCATAAATCATAGCCATAACAGTCATCACCATCATTACCATAAGTCATCATAACCATAAGTCATCACCATCATTACCATAACAGTCATCATAACCATAACAGTCATCATAACCATAACAGTCATCACCATCATTACCATAACAGTCATCATAACCATAACAGTCATCACCATCATTACCATAACAGTCATCATAACCATAACAACCATCACCATCATTACCATAACAGTCATCATAACCATAACAGTCATCACCATCATTACCATAACAGTCATCATAACCATAACAGTCATCAACATCATTACCATAACAGTCATCATAACCATAAGTCATTACCATAACAGTCATCACCATCATTGCCATAACAGTCATCATAACCATAAGTCATTACCATAACAGTCATCACCATCATTACCATAACAGTCATCATCTCCCTAGTAAGAAAAACGTCTGTGATTGCCATTCAAGGTAATTAATTTCACTATGATTAGCTCCTATCATCGCGTTGAAATCTCCTAATGGCTAATTAAGGTGTTTTGTATATTACACATTATCATTCTCATTATCATCATTATTATATAACTAATTAAGGTGTTTTTACATACTTATGAATATGGATTTTTTTTTTTTTTCGTTTTTCTTTTCTTTTTCTTTCGTTGTTTTCTTACATCACAACCAAAGCCTTGATTCCGTTTTCTATGTTTGGCATATCAATATTTATACTTATAAAGTGTGACGTAATGTTAAGTAATTTTATTTTTTCTCTATTTTCTTTTCACGATTTGATATTAGATGTGCTTCATATCTCTGTTATCTATAGAATTGGATAAATAACTTAATTATAGATATAGATCAGTAAACAAACGATTGAATAAAAAGATTTACAGTGTAGATTGACATAATTTATCATTTGTTATTAATTATCTTGTACATTGATTTCTGTCTACTATTATCTAACGGGTTAGACGGATAATTAAAGAAATGGATAAATAGATTTGAATTAAAGAAGAAAAATAAATAGAGATTAACTTTACAAAATTGCAAACGTGCTGCAATTTTGTAAGTTTTCATTTTTGCATTTACTGGGTCAACATTGCATGAAAATACAGTATCCCATCTTTTCTTGTGATACAAGTCACATAAAATGTTGCACGACAAATGCAACATTCGTGCGGCTGATTTGCTGTAAGAATGTTATGTACAATATGCCCGCGGCGGATTGCAATTTTGTGACATAATTTTGCGGAAATGATTGATGTGCAAGCATGCACGCAGACATGCAGGAGGGGACTGATGTCTGTCTATTTGCTGCAACATGCAAATCTTGTTGCATCAGGAAATCTGAGATAATGGTATTGGTAATGTATGTGCCTAAACAAACAAAACAAACAAACAAATAAACACTTATATGTATGTGTCTCTATACTTACGAATATATACACAAATACACACACTCACTCGTGTAGTGAGTTACTTTCTCATGAGGAAATGAAATAAGGTAGAATAAAATTTGAAAAAAGAAATGAAAATCTCTGGCAAAAAACAAATAATAATAATAAAAAGTAAATTAATAATAATAATAATAACAATGATAATAATAATAATAATAATAATAATAATAATAATAATAATAATAATAGTAATAGTAATAGTAATGATAATAGATAAATAAATAAATAATATATATTTTTTTTAAACTGAGGTGTTTTGTAAACGATATAATTCATGCGTGAATGATATACTGAACAAAATAATGGTGATGATAAAGATGAATAATAAGTAATATCCATTAACATTGCACTGAATCGCTTGTTACTTTACACCATCCATCCTCCATTCCCCCTCCCCCCCCTCTTCCTCCTCTTTTCCAT
>NC_051399.1:8555814-8558314 GCF_015228065.2 Penaeus monodon | reverse complement strand
TTTTTTTGGCTGATCGATCTTTCTTGGGTGTTTTACTGTAAATATTGTTTATTTGTCTTTGTATTAGTGTGTTAGTGAGTACATCAGAGAGGGAGAGGGAAAGAAAGAGAGAGAGGAAAAGAACGAGAGAGAGGAAGAGAGAGAGAGAGAGAGAGAGAGAGAGAGAGAAGAAGAAGAAGAAGAAGAGAGAGAGAGAGAGAGCAATGAAGAGAGGAGGGGGGAGATAGATGGAGAGAGAAAGAGTGAGAGAGAGAAAAAAACAACAACATAACACTTGTTTGTAAATACACACAATTGGCAATATGTATTAATCCTCTGTTTTTGTTTTGCTTTCTCTAACCTATAAAATGCATTAAATGTTGGAATGTTGAGGACTAACGCCGTAAATAAACGGATATATAAAACTTAATAAGGCAAACTAAGTAAATACTAATTATTTCGTAAGCCTCTTGTATAATCACTTTGTGTGTTAACTTGTGCATAAGAATCTACAACTTTAATACGGTAATTTTAGAAAACACTGCAGTAGAAACAAGCAAATTTTTCCGTGTGTTAATGATGATCAAACATATGAAAACAGGTCAAAGAAAACATTAATTGACTAACACAATTTTCATTCATCTTTCTTGTCTTTTTTGTATACACATTTTTTGTTGACAATGTTTACTCGAAACACGATTTATAGACCTACTTTTGTCATTAAAATCCCGACTCGCCAAGGTTTAAAGTTTTTATAATGATTGGAAGTCAACACTCCAATAAAAATTATTATGCGTTTTTCTTTTTTTTTCGTGTATTTACTAAGCACACTGTTTGATCTTTTTTTCTTTCATTTTCTTTTTCTTTTTCTTCTTTTTTTTTAGACTTTCCCATCATACCTAAATCAGTCATGTGTTATATTATTATTATATATGACATGTGCTATAATCAGTGGTGTCAATATGGTCGTTATCGCTATGATTAATAATCTAATTTTTTTAGTAGACGCCACTTATCACGGTTCTCGCCATGAAGTATATAAAGGGTTTGTTGTGCGAATTGCATGCTGAGAGCGATTCAAAAGATCATTTTTTATGCACACACCATTACGAACACAATCATTAATCTCTAATATGGTATTACTTGCATATCTTGCCACAAAAAATATAATATTTAGTACGTATGTGTGAGTGTGTGTGTGTGTGTGTGTGTGTGTGTGTGTGTGTGTTGTGTGTGTGTGTGTGTGTGTGTGTGTGTGTGTGTGTGTGTGTGTGTTATGTGTGTGTGTGTGTGATGTGTGTATACATATATATATACATACATACGTATATATATATATATATATATATATATATATATATATATATATATATATATATATATATATATATATATATGGCTGAGAGCAAGTATGGCCAGTATCCTAAAAATCAACGTTGAGAAGAACAAGAAGTTTGTTCTGTTAATTACATGTGACTAGTCAAACTAGTCAAAGTTTTTATACATTTTTAACATTAGGAAAATAACGTTTATTTTACATAACGAAAAATATGCATTTTTTTTTTTTTTTTACTGAAGTGCTTTCAAAATAAACATTGCAAAATGTTTTTTTTTCTGATTAAATTATAAATTAAGTCATTCGATGCCGTTGATGTTCAAATTTCTAAATCATTTCTATTATTTAATGGATTAAAATGAAAATGACTTTGTTAATATCAGTGAATAAACAACTTCCTTTGACAATAATTCTCTAATCCATTTTTTTTATTGCAAAAACTATTACCTGTATACTGAAAATGGCATATTGACTTTAAGAAAAGCGGTCAACCTGAGGCTTTCGGTTGCCATGTATTCAAATTGCAGCCATTTGTGGCAGTCGGTCACGCGCTGGGATATATGATTTTCAGTGAATTTGGATCTCGTGTGGCGCCCCCTTTAAATTTTCACTGGGGGGGGAAAAATTTTAGCCTTTTAAAACACCCAAACGAAGCCAAAAAAAATAAGCCGGGGGCCCCCCCCCCCCCCCCCCCCCCCCCCGGGGTTTTTTTCCGTTTTAAAAAAGGGGTTTTTTTTTTTTCCCCCCCCCCCCCCCCTTTTTTTTTTCCCTTTTTTTTCTTCTTTTTTCCCCCCGGGCCCCCAACCCACCCCACCCCCAAAAAACCACACCACCCCCACACCCCCCCCCCCACAACCCAACCCAAAACCACACCCACCAAACCCACACCCCACCCCACCCCACCCACCCCCACCAAAAACCACCCTTTTTATATACCCCCCCCTTTTATTGAAATTACCTTTTTCCCCCTCATATTAAAATACTCCCCCCCCCCCTCCTCCTCCCTCCCCCTTCCTCCTTCCTCCCTCACTCCTCAACCCCACCCCACCCCTCCTAACTCATCCTCCCATTCACTACCCAAATCACTCACCACTACTCATTACCAGTCCCCAACTAACCTCACCCCACCACCCCCCTCACTACCCCCCCCACCCCACTCACCCATTTTCACCACTCCCCAAAAAT
>NC_051399.1:8538314-8543314 GCF_015228065.2 Penaeus monodon | reverse complement strand
TAGATATTAGATGAATGAATGGCTATGGAAGAGACAACAACAAATTCCAAAGACTTTCCTTTTCGAAAAACGAAATAATTGGCACGTGATTGAAGCATGACCTCACGATAGATCAGAGATAAATGTTGTTATACTTATATTATCGCAACATCATATAATGTTGATAACAAAACAAAACATCAAACTAAGCCAAAATAAAATAATGAAGTGACACATGAATAACAAATAACAAACATACACAAGAAACACCGATAAAGAGACGGAATAAACAGAGATAAAGCCAAATAAACGTAAGAATAATGCAATAAATCAAGATAATAACAATAAGTTAAAACATTTATTATTTGGGATGACTTTTCTTTACTGATGAATAATGTTATAAATAAAGAATAGAAAAATAAATGGAAAATAAATGTTAAATGAGAATAAAATTTCTAGCGTATAAAAATAGTAATTACCGCTCTCGGTCTCTCGCTGTCTATCTGGCTTTGTTTCCTCTCTCTCACTCTCTCTCTCTCTCTCTCTTTCTCTTTCTCTTTCTTTCTCTCTCTCTCTCTCTCTCTCTCTCTCTCTCTCTCTCTCTCTCTCTCTCTCTCTCTCTCTCTCTCTCTCTCTCTCTCTCTCTCTCTCTCTCTCTCATTTTCTATCTGATGTAGCAACATCCCCCTCTCCCACTCTTCCTCAAACCCTCCCTCGCTCCCTCTCCCTCTCTCTCTCTCCCTTTTCCCCTCTCTCCCATTCCCTCTCTCTCTCACCCTTCTATCCCGTCTCCCTCTCCCTCTCCCATCCTCCCTTCCATACTCCCCTCCTCCCTCGCTCCTTCCCTTCTTTTTTCCCCTCTTCTTCTCAATCCCTTCCTTCTTCTCCCATTTCCTCCTCCTCCTCCTCCCTCTCCTTCTCCCTCTTTCCCCTTCTCCTCCCTCCCTCCTTCCCTCCAATCATCCCTCTCCCTCTCTCTCTCTCTCTCTACTCCTGCCTCCCTTCCTCTCCCTTCCCTCCTTCCCCCTCCCTCCTTCCCCATTCCCTTCTTTCCCCATCTCCCTACCTTTCCCAATATCCCCCTTTCCCCGTCTCCACCTCTTCCCTCTAACTCCCTCCTCCTCCAGTGGCGCGACGCAGATGCACGCCCAAATGTAGCCAATTTAGCATTCATTTAAAGTAATGTGGCGAAGGTACCACGGTGTCTCTAAGGAATAGCTGGCCGCCGTAGGGGAGGGGGAGGAAGAGGGACGGGCAGTAGGGGAGGGGCCGAAGGAGGGGTGAGTGGGGGAGGGGGCGAAGTTGGGGGGAGCAGGGGAGGGGGGAGGTAGGGAGGGGCGAAGGACGGGTGAGTAGGGGAGGGGGCGAAGGTGGGGGAGCAGGGGAGGGGGCGGAGGAGGGTGAGTGGGGAAGGGGGCGAAGGAGGGGTGAGTGGGGGAGGGAGCGAGGGAGGGGTGAGTGAGGGAGGGGGCGAAGGAGGGGTGAGTGGGGGAGGGGGCGGAGGAGGGGTTAGTGGGGGAGGGGACGAAGGAGGGGTGAGTGGGGGAGGGGGCGGAGGAGGGTGAGTGGGGGAGGGGGCGAAGGAGGGGTGAGTGGGGGAGGGGGCGGAGGAGGGGGAGAGGGGGAGGGGGCGAAGGAGGTCAGTGGGGGAGGGGGGAGGCTATCGATTGCTGGGTGACGCGACCTAACAGGCCGGCTCCCTGCATCGTACCTGCAAGGGATCCCTTCCTCCCTTCTCTCTCCCCCCTCCCTGCTCCCCTCTCCCTTCTCCCCTTTCCCTCTCTCTTTCCCCCCTCCTTCTCCCCTCTCTCTTTTTTCTCTCTCGCTTCTCCCCTCTCCTTTTCGTTCCCCTCTCTCTCTCTCTCTCTCTTCGTCTCCCCTCTTTTTTGTCTCTTCTGTCCCCTCTCTCGTCTTCCCTCTCTTTTTCCGTCTTCTCCCCCCTTTCACCTATTCCCTCTCTTCTGTTCTCCTTTCTCCTGCTTTCTCTCGTTTTCCCTCTCTTTTTCTCTCCCCGCTTTTTCCCCTCTCTCTCTCTCTTTCTCCCTTTTCTCATAATCCCTCTCGTTTTTTTTTGTCCCCTCTCTTTTTCTCTACTCTTTTTATCTCACCTCTCTCGTATCTCCTCTCCTTTTCTCTCTCCTCTTTTCCCCCTCTCTCCCCTCTCTTTTTATCAACTGTCTCCCCTCTATTTTTCTATCCTTTCCTTTTCTTTCCTCTTTTTACACTCCTCTCTCGTCTCCCCTCTCGGTGTCTCTGTTTTATATAGATATAAAAATAAATGAATAGACAGATAAATATAGTTGGATAGATAGGTAGTTATAAAGTATATAAAAACATTCAGGGGATCACCATACAGTTTGTGTGTATATATAGATAGATAGATAGATAGACAGATAGATAGACAGATAGATAGATAGATAGATAGATAGATAGATAGATAGATAGATAGACAGATAGATAGACAGATAGATAGACAGATAGATAGATAGATAGATAGATAGATAGATAGATAGATAGATAGCTATGTGTATACATAGACTAAATGTTTTTAAATTGATAAATGTATCAATATAGCAAAATTTAGTGTTAGAGCTAATGGAGTAAATCATGATAATTATCCATAAATGGTTAGTAGTTCAAATGTTCACAATTCGGGAGAAAGCGGAGGTTGGGGAAAATTCGAGGCGAGAACAACACACCATGATTCCACGAGCCCAGGGTCTAGTTTTCTTTTTCACAATCTCCTTTTTATTTTTGGAGAGTGGAAACAGCGACCGGATTAGTCGAAGGAGGAAATTCCGAATTGCGCCAAGGAATGCATTGGGAGTGGAATTAAGGATCAGAGTAATGAGTAGGAAAGGAAAATCGCCAAAGTTGGAATGGAGGGATTGATCACTTATTCGTCCAGGGTAATAACGGAAAATATTAGGGAGTTGGGAGGAGGGGGGGGAGGGGTTGAGCATCTCGATTCCGTTTGACTTTTGTTTTCATTATATTTATCTTTATGATTATTATTTTTGTATAATTAGAAAGCAAAGGAAGAGTGTAGAGTTGAGCTTAGACTCTAATTTAGTTAGTAGAAGAGAATATTCTTTGTTTTTAAAATGATTATTGCTTTTTATAATGATTATTTACATTGTGATATCCCGCCTGTTTATTTTTATATGATTATAATATGAAAGAAATCGGGTAAAAAAAAAATTCTATGGCTGTTGGACCTTTGGCAAATTCAACAGAGGATTAACTCATTAGGATTAGGATTAATTCATTATACTCTTAATAAAATTAGATCAATCAAATTGGGTTTTCTCAGGGTTTCCTTAGACCCCAAAACCCCAGGTGTTGGTGGCAGCAATATTGAAGTAATGTCATCAGTGGGTGAGGATTGTTCTTGACTAATTGTCTGCAGTATTTTAATATATATATATTTTTTTTTATTTTATATATGGGAAATTATTAACCGACATCTGCTGGCAGGCATTTTAAAGTTTCAGACTCAGATTTAAATTCTTACATTGGTAACAGGGTGGGATTTTTTTTTAAACTTGCTGCATATGTATACACACACACACACACACACACACACACACACATATATATATATATATATATATATATATATATATATATATATATATATATATATATATATATGTGTGTGTGTGTGTGTGTGTGTGTGTAGATAGATAAACAGATCACTAGATAGATAGACAGATAGATTGATAGAAAAGATATAAATATACATCTATGCATCATATTCAGTTATTTCTGTTTGCATGTATTATATACATGTATACACTTAACTAGTACACATGTTTGTTGAATATGATTTCCATAACTACCAAAGGCACCATAGTGGACATCAGCATTTATCATTATGCAATATATGTAAGATATACTCCAGTTCCCACTCAAATGCAAATTGAAGATCACTTTATTAGTCTGTCAGAAGTACTAATGATGTAAAATGAAAAATTAACCTGACAGGATGTTATGGGAAAGCACAATTCATTTTTTTTTTCAATATTTTTGTATTGTTTCTTTGTTTTGCATTTCCCCCCAGAATATTCTTGTATTTTCTCCCCCAATCTTGAAAATCTCCCCTACCGACTCTCCCCCGTACTCCAGGTCGCCCTTTTTCGCCACGAATTTTTCCCCTACCGTTTTTTTTCCCCCCTAGAATCCCGTTCTTTCCCCGCGTGTAGTACCATGACTCTCGCTTCCTTCCCTTGTCACTCTATCCAGCTAAACTTCACACGCCTTCATCCCCCTCTTACGTCATTCACCCTTGTTGCTTACGTCATCGATACAAAGAGTCTCATAAATTATTTGTTTTAGTGTGGTTTTCCTCATTGTGGATTTTTTTCCTTTTTTTGGGGGGTGGGGGGTGGGGAGGGGCTTGATTCTACCCTAGCTACATGTACGACCTTTTCCCTTCACATATACCATCCTTCCTACCCACCCACATAATACAACCTTCTTGTCCTTATCTCCAACCTTCCTTCATACTTACACAATCTCCCCCCAACCCTACTCTCTACCCCCCACGATACCCCCTACCCAACCCCTAAACATAACCTCACACTCAGTGCTCCCTAACCCCACCTCCCCCCCCCCTCTTTCTTCCTATACCCTTACCCCCACCCTTCCATTACATGCACGACCTCTCGACTACCCCACATTCACATCCCCCAACACCCCCAACATACCCCAACACCCTCAACATCCTCCAACACCCTCAACATCCTCCAACATCCTCCAACTCCCTCCAACATTCCCCAACACCCCCACCCCCCTTTCCATTTCCTGCAGACCTGGCACGTTCCGATACAATTGCCAGGGGAGAAAGACGTCTATTGTATCTTTCGACTTCACAAGAAATAGATTGGGAGAAGAGTTGCCAGTTTGCGTAATAAGGTAGACTGGGAGAAGAGTTGCCAGTTAGCGTAAAAAGGTAGACTGGGAGAAGAGTTGCCAGTTAGCGTAAAAAGGTAGACTGGGAGAAGAGTTGCCAGTTAGCG
>NC_051399.1:8518314-8523314 GCF_015228065.2 Penaeus monodon | reverse complement strand
ACGAAGGGCAGAAAAAAACAGATGGAGAGAGGGACAGACAGACAGACAGACAACCGGACAAACAGACGGACAGACAGAGAGAGAGAGACAGACAGACAGACAGACAACCGGACAAACAGACGGACAGCCAGACAGAGAGAGAGACAGACAGACAGACAGACAGACAGACAAACAGACAGAAAGACAAACAAAGAGAGAGAGAGAGAGAGAGAGAGAGAGAGAGAGAGAGAGAGAGAGAGAGAGAGCGAGAGACAGGCACAGTGACTGGACCACACGCTTCGCAAGGTCGACAGGTTGATCGAGCCAGACGCATCGTCACCACTCTACCAACCCCTCTCCCCCTCCCCCTCCTTCTCCCTCTCCCTCTCCTTCTCCTTCTCCCCCCCACCCCCTCTCTTTCTCTATCTCTGTCTCCTCTGTCTCCCACTTTTATTCTCCCTTCGCTGTCTCCTTCTACCTCTCCTCCCTCTTCCAATCTTTCTCTCCCTCCCTAATCTCCTCCTCCCTCTCCTGTCCTACTTCTCCCTTTCCCTCTCCCTCTCCCTCTCCCTTACTCTCCCTCCACCCTCTCTCCCTCTCCCTTACTATCCCTCCACCCTCTCTCCCTCCCTTCTCCTTCCTCTCTCTCCTACTCTCCCTCAACCCCCCCCCCCGTTCTCTCTACCCTCCTATCCTACCTCCCCCACCCCCCCCTCCTACTCCTCCTTCTCCCCCCCCCGCACCCCCACCCCTACCCAGACACTTTTTTCACCCCGGTCTCACATGCGCGACGAGAGAGAAAAGAAAAAAAAAAAGTGGCGTAAAATCTACTTAAGTTCCCCCTTGGCCTTATATGCCATGGGGACCCCCAGTGTTACGTAGTGCAAATGTCGTACGATTTTGTTCTTTGTGTTATTTTGTTATTGTTTTTTTCTTTCTTTCTTTCTTTCTTTCTCCTGTGGCTGTAGGAGTGACCGTCATCATCCTCCCCCAACCCCCCAACCCCCACATACCCCCAATACACAATCCTGTCTTTCACACACACGTGCCGGTTGTATGTGGATGAGATATGTGTGTGTGTGTCTGTGTGTGTGTGTGTGTGTGTGTCTGTTTCTGAATGTGTCTCACGCTGTCAGTTCGTTTTAATATCACAAAGTACCTTTCCAATACCTGCTCATCTATTTATATACTTGTACATCCTCTAACTTCACTACCTGCTTATCAACCTACATACTTTGACCTTCTGGTTACTCTCTCTCTCTCTCTCTCTCTCTCTCTCTCTCTCTCTCTCTCTCTCTCTCTCTCTCTCTCTCTCTCTCTCTCTCTCTCTCTCTCTCTCTCTCTCTCTCTCTCTCTCTCTTTCTCTCTCTCTCTCTCTCTCTCTCCCTCCCTTACTCCGTCCCTTCCTCCCTCTCTTCCTCCCTCCCTCTCCCCCTTCCTCTCTCCCACCTTCTTCCTCCCTCCCTCCCTCCTACCACCACCCCCTCTCTCTTTCCCTCTTTCTCTCTTTCTCTCTCTCTCTCTCTCTCTCTCTCTCTCTCTCTCTCTCTCTCTCTCTCTCTCTCTCTCTCTCTCTCTCTCGCGCTCAGCTATTTACACGCAAATTCTCCTTCGTTTGTCTGATAGTCAAGGTTTAACTAACGCCGATTTTCCATCTCCTCGTATGACTGCATTCTTGTGTATCTGTACTTGACTGTCTGGTCGCTTGCCTACCCTCTCGCTTCTACCCTCTACCTGTTAAGAGTCAAGACGGATAAATATATAGATAGATAGATTGATAGATGGACGGGGTAGATAGATATATAGGTGCGTAGATAGATAGATGGATGGACGGGGTAGATAGATATATAGGTGCGTAAATAGGTAGATGGATGAACAGGGTAGATAGATAGATATATAGATAGATAAACTGGTAGATAGATAGATGGACGGGGTAGATAGATATATAGATGCTTATATAGATAGATGGATGGACTGGTGGATAGACATAAATAGGTAGATAAATCGATACATAGATGAACGAGTAGATAGATATATAGATAGTAGATAGATGAATAGATGAACGGGTAGTTGGTAGATGGATAGCTATGATATGAATAAATGTGTGTGTTATATAGGTAGAGAGGGAGAATGCTGTATGGATAGATAGATAGATATAGAAATAGACAGGTATATAGCGAGACTGACTGAGAGAAATGTACATACATAGCTAGATAGATATAGAATATATAGATAGATAGATAGTTAGATAGATAGATAGATAGATACAAAGATAGATAGATAGAGAGAGAGAGAGAGAGAGAGAGAGAGAGAGAGAGAGAGAGAAGAGTGAGAGAGAGAGAGAGAGAGAGAGAGAGAGAGAGAGAGAGAGAGAGAGAGAGAAAGTGTGAGAGAGAGAGAGAGAGAGAGATAGGGAGATAGATAGAATGAAAGACAGACAGGTAGATAGATGTAACAACTTGGGAAGTAAGATTTGTGCTATCTTAAAGAAAAGTGATATCTTTTAGTCGTGAACACAGAATGGAGTAGCTGTTTCCATTATATTTTCTATTACCCTCTCTCTCTCTCTCTCTCTCTCTCTCTCTCTCTCTCTCTCTCTCTCTCTCTCTCTTTCTCTTTCTCTCTCTCTTCTTTCTCTTTCTCTCTCCTCTCTTTCTTTCTCTTTCTCTCTCTCTCTCTCTCTCTCTCTCTCTCTCTCTCTCTCTCTAACTCTCTTACTCTTTCTCTCTCTTTCTCTCTCTCCTCACACTCCTCTTCGTTCTCTCTTTCTACTCGCCTGTTTTTTTTTCCTGCTTCTTCTTCTTCTTCTTCTTTTCGCGACCTAATAAAACAGTGTTGACACATTATTGTATCAAAGTTTTGCATACACAAATATTAACAATATTCGCGTACAAATTTGCCAATTTAATATCCAAACACAGCAGAGAACAGCGAGGCATTATGGCGGCTTTTCTCTTTGCAGGTTATGTAAAAGAGAATTTACTTACTCACCCAAGGTAGAAACTTATGTTTTTAGATTCGCATTTTAAATTCAATTACATGGCTCATAAACTTCCCGATTTGCTGCTACGGAAACACGGCATTGCATTAATAGCATGTGAAAAAAAGGAATGTATTTTCACAATTGTCCACAATGTGAATCTGAAGTAGAATCAAATATATGGTGTTCTGTCGTCTATCTGGTAATACTGCTTAGTGATGCGAACGCAATTTGGTAATACAGTGTCGTTCTTGGATTTATATATATATATATATATATATATATATATATATATATATATATATATATATACATATATATATATATATATATATATATATATATATATGTATATATATATATATATATATATATATATATACAAAGTAGAGCTATAAAGTTAAATAATAATCTGTAAGAATAATCTCTGGACATAGTTTACAAAGTGAAGATAATTCACATTCCATACTGTTGACCTGAATGATAAACAGATAAACAGAATGAAAATAAAGCTTAAGAATAAAGCTTAAGACCAAAAACGAAGGGAAATCTTATAAAAAAAAACAGTCCAGAGTCCAATGAATATTGGTAGCGAAATATACAAACATTGTGTGTAATGTAATTCACTCGGGGCGCGCAGAGGGACCGGCATGTTTCCAAGGTACCGTTGCCAGCACACAATTTCATCCCATTTAAGATGTAGATACGTCTCTACCTTCTTTTTTTTTCTTTCTTTCTTTCTTTCTTTTTGTTGAAATTGCTTTTTCTTTCTCTCTCTCTCTATCTCTCTCTCTTCTCTCTCTCTCTCTTCTCTCTCTCTTTAAGATGGAGATACGTTTCTACATCTTTTCTCTCTTTTTCTCTCTCTCTCTTTCTTTCTCTTTTTTTTCTCTCTCTTTCAATTTCATGCGATTAAAAGTGTTTCTGCATTTTTCTTTCTTTTCAAAGAATTTTCTTTCTCTCTCTCTCCCTCTTTCTGTTTCTCTCTCTCTCTCTCTCTCTCTCTCTCTCTCTCTCTCTCTCTCTCTCTGTGTGTGTGTGTGTGTGTGTGTGTGTGTGTGTGTGTGTGTGTGTGTGTGTATGTGTGTGTGTCCTCTCTCTATCTATTGCTCTATCTCTCTATCTTCTGTTAATGTCTCTCTCTCTCTCTCTCTCTCTCTCTCTCTCTCTCTCTCTCTCTCTCTCTCTCTCTCTCTCTCTCTCTCTCTCTCTCTCTCTCTCTCTCTCTCTCTCTCTCTCTCTCTCTCTCTCTCTCTCTCTCTTTCTTCCTCTCTCCCTCTCCCCCTCTCTCTCTTTCTCTTTCTCTCTCTCTCTCAATTTCATTCGATGTAAGATTTAGGTACGTTTCTATATTTTTTTCTGTCTTTTGTTCTTCTTCTTTATCGTCTCTTTACTATAGTGTTGTTTTATTGAAACTGTTACGTTCTTTTTATTGTTTGTGATCTTTAGTCGGGTTATGTAACTTTAATTAAGTGTATATAAAATCGTCACTCTGTTATTATCGATCATTCTATCTATCGATCATTCTCTCTATCAACCAGTGTTTTTGTATCAACGAGAGATTTTTCTTTAGAATTTTTTCTTCTTCTTTTTTTCGTTCTTTTTAGAAGCAAGTCCCAGCCATCAAGCTGTCGACGCCAGGAGTTTATATTTGGATATATGAAAAGCAATCTCTGGTGTCCCAGAAGAGCGGCTTTGAAGAGCAAGGAAAAGTATTGCAGTATTGCAGGAGAGAAGGGAAAGCTGAGGCAATTTTATCAGCAGGAGAAGAACAGGGCGCCGCGTTCTGTGTGAAAGTCAAGGAAAATGTGTTGGATTACTGGTTCGAATTTTGATGTTTGTCTGTTGATGTTTTGTAGAGATCTGTAGGAATGCAAATTCCTTTCTTATGAATAATGTAACTTTTTTTTTAAGTAGTAGTAGTAGTAGTAGTAGTAGTAGTAGTAGTGGTAGTAGTAGTAGTAGTAGCTTTGATGTCTCTGTATGGCTTTGTGTGATAATTCATTTATCTGAAATCACACAGTAAATAATCAATCAATCA
>NC_051399.1:8502788-8508214 GCF_015228065.2 Penaeus monodon | reverse complement strand
TTTTAAACAATGATAAAAATAATAATATGTATATGGTGATGATAATAATAATGATAAAAATAATATTACAATAATGATAACAGAAATAACAATAATAATAGCAATAATTATAATGACAATAATAATAATAATAATAATAATAATATGATAATAAAAAAAATGATGATAATAATGAAAATAATAATGATAATAATAATGATGATAATATGATACCTGCATTGTACGACTGCGCACTCACCGACTATGAGGCCGATTTCGCCAGATCTGACATCGTCATGTGGTTAGGCCGAGTCGTGCCACATGCCTGCCTCTTCTACCACGAAGCTACGCGGTAGCTTCACCGAAGAGTCCTGCGCCCTGATTACGGTCTTGGTGCCTGACCAGCTGTGGTGTACGCGCGCGCACACACACACACACACGCACAGAGAGAGAGAGAGAGGAGAGAGAGAGAGAGAGACAGAGAGAGACAGAGAGAAACAGAGAGAGACAGAGAAAGAGAGAGAGAGAGAGAGAGACAGACAGAGAGACAGACAGAGAGACAGAGAGAGACAGAGACAGAGAGAGAGGAGAGAGAGAGAGAGAGAGAGAGACAGACAGAGAAAGAGAGACAGAGACAGAGTGAGAGAGAGAGACAGAGAGAGAGAGAGAAGAGGGATGGTTCGTGTAATTGTTGTTGTTTGCGTTTTGGTTTTGTTTTTCTAATGATACTGATGATGTTTATCTTTATACTACTGTTTCATTGTCGTTTGTTTCCCGTGGGTTTTATTATCATTTAATTATTTTACGTTCGGGGAGTGCTTTGTCTCTGATATCCGTTGCGTTCGTTATTATCACTGTGATCTTTATCAATGTCGTTTATACGCTGTCCTTATCATTATTAAAGCCCCAATAAATCTTGCTTTATTGCTGTTATTTTATCTGAATGGCCTGTGAATATATTCAGTTTTCAACGAGTCTAAGCAAAGAAATGAAACGATAACAGGGAAACCATTCGAAATATAAGGGTTTCTTGCCATCCGTTAAGGTTCGTCATATACCATTTTGAATTCTGTCATTAGTACCCCATTACTATTCCAACCCGATAAGGAAGAGAATTACTCTCGCAAGTGGTGAACTTGTATGAGAAAGCTAATCATTCTCCAGTGATGAATTAGCGCGTTAGATCTAGAGAGAAATTATAGGATTAATCGCCATGCAAACTTTCAAAAAAAAAAAAGGTACTACCGATAAGATTTTTTTTCTTTTTTTTGTGAAGGTTTGTGTATTTGGAAAATGTAACTCTCCTTATCTCTGTCTCTACCCTTATATATCAGATCGTTTAGGCAATACGGAGTGCTAATAATTTTCTTTATTTTCCCCAGTCTAATAAAATTATAACCTTGTTAATTTAAAAGGCGCATACACACACACACACACACAAACACCAACACACACACACACCACACACACACACACACACACACACACACACAACACACACACAAACACACACACACACAGACATATCATTATCATCATCATCATAAACCTAAACCCAAATTTCCACTGCATGACGTAGGTCTCTCCCAATCTTTTCCAACTTCGCTGTCTTGCGTTTTTTGTTTCCAGTCTTGGCACCCAAATTTCATTATTTTGTCACACCATCTTGTCATTGGTCTGACCTTTTGCCCTCTTTATGTTATCTATAGTCCACTCTGTTATTTTCCATTGCCCATCTATCGTCCTGTTCCGACAAAATTTGACCTGCCATTGACATTTTTTCTTTTTGATACTCACATACTTTTTGATACTTGTGTTTTCCCCTGATCCACGTCCCCCTCATCCGATCTCTTAGGCTAATTCCCAGCATCAACATCTCTGGGTACTTAGAGTTTCCTCTCCAGTAATTGGGTTGTAGTCATGTTTCTGACCATGGGTTTCATAACTGGGAGGGGACTTTGGGTTTTAAGACTTTTCTTTCTAAACATAATGGCAAGGAGCCTCTTAGTATGATACTGATATGAAATATGTATATATGTGTGTGTGGTGTGTGTTGTGTGTGTGTGTACGATGTATATATTTGTATGTGTAATATATATATATATATATATATTATATATTTATTATATATATAATATAAAATATATATTGTATAATGTATATGTGTATATATACACGCTATTGTATGGTGTGTGTATATGTTTTGTATGTATAATATATATATATATATATATATATATATATATATATATATATATTAATATATATATATGTGTGGGGTGGTGGTGTGTGTGTGTGTGGGCGTGCGTGTGTGTGTGCGTGTGTGTGAGTGCGTGTGTGTGTATGCAAGTATGTATATTTATGTGTATATATATATATATATGTATATATATATCATATATATTTATATATATATACATATATATATTACACACACAAGCATGTGTGTGTGTGTGCGTGTGTGTGTGTGTGTGTGATCTTTTTAATTACCGGGTTTCGCATATCACCCAGGGGTCGGACAAAGACACGTCCCAGGCAGTGCCTGCGACTTTGCCCTTTTCTGGAGAATCTGGTCAATTTCGCATCATAGGAAAATCACCCTCAGAGGCCGACGAAGGCCGGACCTATGAATTGCGACCCATCCGCAGCCATCCTAAACAGGGAAAAAGCAAGCTGACACTTGGATCAGCCACACCTATTTTCCTGTAAAAGACGGGTCTCGCCCCGCCTCGCGAGCCGACCCGAGATATACTGACGGTAGCGAAGACACACTTGGTCCCACCGACTCGACTGCTCACACCAACCCCAGTTCATCTGCATCCACGATTGTTACCAGTGCTATCTTGATCTTTATTTCCAGAGTCATTTCTTTTCAATATGTTATTATATCGTGTTCTATATACTGTGATTTTTTAAGTTATAATATATTGTTTTTCGTATTAGCTGCTGTGTTTGACATCAACCTTTTTTTTTCTCTATGTTGGTATTAGAGTTTTTATACCCTCACAGTGTGTATGTGTGTAAAATTATGTTTTATAATATGTGTGTGTATATATTATAAATATATTATATTTATATATATTTTTAAAAAGGTGTGTGTGTGTGGGGTGTGTGTGTGGTGTGTGTCGTGTGGGTGGTTTTCACATATATATATATTTAAAATTATAAATAAAAAATTTTATATATATTAAAATAATATATATAACGCGCGGTGTTTTTATTTAATTAAAAATTACTCCTGGGTTATATATAATATATATATTTATATTTATATATATATTTATATTATATTATGGTGGTGTGTGTGTTTGTGTGTGGTGTGTGTTGTGAGTTTGTTATTCAAAATTATTACATATATAAATTTTTATGTACATACTTAATTTAATATTTTGGGGTTTTTGTGTGTGTGGTGTTGTCATGTTTATGTAGAGTATATCACCCATCGTCGGCGGGGGTCTTTGGGGAAAAAAAGCTTTTCGAAAACCCTTTTAATTTCGGGATTTTAATGGGCTTTCGAAAAACTTTTTTGGGTCGACGCGTGGGGGGAAAAAAGGTTTTCTAAAAGGTGCCCGGGTGCTGTAGGTAATAATATAATGGTGATTAAATTGTGAGTTGATAAAGATGAAAATAAAAATAGATAAAAAATCAGTTATTGATTTCAAAAGGGGAAAATGTAAAGATGATAGCATGTTTTTAAAAAGCAGTGGCATTAAGATGATAAAAATGAGAATGAGGATGAAACATTACAATAACATAACAAAAACGCCGCAATACCCATCAAAAACCCGTAATGAATGAAAAAAACCATAATCTATCGTATGATTTGTCACGATATCAATAAAAACAACAGTTAACAATTTTTTTTTAAACTTTCATTATACACTAAATTCATTTCACATCACGAGCAGTTGTAAAATTTTTTAAACGTACTATGCTCACATTAAATTCTTTTCTATTCTTTCATTGTGCATCAGTCTTGCTTCATTACTTCTTTGCGAGTCTTATAATGAAGATCATTAATTCTACCGCAGTTCGGGCCCCCGCTATGCTTTTAGGATTACGGTAATGAATCTTGGTCATCGTACTCTTTTCTCTCTCTCCTCTTCTCTCACACAACCCCACACACACCCCACACACACAACACCACACACACACCACACCCCACACACACACCTCTTCCTCCTCTCTTCTTTCTCCCCTCTTTCTCCTCCTCTTTCTCTCTCTCCTCTCTCTCTCTTTTTTTCTCTCTCTCTCTTCTCCTCTCCCCCCTTCTCTTCTCTCTCTCTCTCTTTCTGTCCTCTCTCCCCCCTCTCTCTCTTTCATTTTCTCTCTCTCTCTCTCTCTCCCTCTTCTCTCTCCTCCCCCTCCTCTCCCTCTCCCTTTTCCTTTTCCTCTCTCTCTCTCTCTCTCTCTCGCTCTCTCTCTCTCTCTCTCTCTCTCCTCTTTTTTTCCCCCCTCTCTTCTTCTCTGTTCTTTTTTTTTTTTTTTTTTTTTCTTTTTCTTTCTCTGAATATATGTATATGTATATAATATATATATTATTTATATTATATATATATATTTACCTATAAAAATATATTAATAAGATATATAATATATATATATATAATTAATAATTTTTATATAAATACATTTGTGTGTGTGTGGCGTAGGGGGGCGTCTTACTTCCCCTCCATTGGGGATCATTACGCGTAATTATTTACCGCTATCCACGTGCCGTCTCATTTTTATATACAAATAAATTCATGAAAATAAAAGTGGACGATAACGAACAAAAGGGGCCCAGGATGACTTTCGTTCCATCTGACGCTAACGAGAAACAGCAAAACGCAGATAAATAACTTTGCAATACTGTCGTTACGATATAAAAACCTCATTACGTTGGTTGGCTTCGGAGGAAAAGGGGGGGGGGGGGGGTGTAAGGGTAAATAGGAAAGGGGGTGGGAAAAGTGAGTAAAGAGGGAAAGGAGGAAAATAGGAAAAGAGAGGAAGGGGGAAGAGAGAGGGGAGGGTGAAGCGGGGTAGGGGGAAAAGGGAAAAGGGAGGAAAAACTGAGAGAGAAAAAGGGGGAAAGTAATAAAGAGGGGGAAAGGAAAGGGAGAAGCAGCAAAGGAAGAGTGGGAAAAAAAGGAGGAATGGATAAAGGATGATGTAGGAAAGGAAAGAAACGGAAGGGAAAAGACCCCAAGCATCGGGGTTTTGTTAGGGTATGTTTTGACCTCGTCATGTTGGGATGACCATAGAACAAGAACAAAAAGAAAAAAGAGAGTAAAAAAAAAAATTTCGAAAATGGGGTAGTTTAAATTAAAGAAACTATTGGGAAAAAAAAAAAAAGAAACGGCGATAAATTATATATATATATATATATATATAAATAATAAATAATATATAATTATATTATAATATTACATATTTAAGATATTGGCGTGTAGATAGATAGATATAGT
>NC_051399.1:8493969-8495188 GCF_015228065.2 Penaeus monodon | reverse complement strand
CCCCTATTTCTCCATCTCCCTTTTCGCATTTCTTCCTCTTCCCCTTTTCTACCTTTTTCTTCTCTCCCTTTTCCTTTTCCTCCCTTTCTTTCTCCTCCTTCTCTTCCCTTTTTCTTTTCCCTCACCATCCCGGCCATTTCTTGCACGCTAAGAATAACCATTGCAATAAATGGAATAAAACTAAATTATTATCATTATTGTTAATTATTATTATTCTCCTCTCCATTTCCTCTTCTCTTCTTCCTTATCTTCCTCTTCCTTCATCCTCCCTTCTCCCTCTCCTCTTTTTCCTTATCCGCATTTCCTCCATCTCTCTCTCTCTTTCTCTTTTTTCTTCTTCTTCTTCTTCTTCTCCTCCTCATTCAACTCACGGTTTCTTTATCCTCCTTTTCCCCCTTCTCTATCTCCCCTTCCCTCTTCCCCTTTTCTATCTCTCTTTTCGTCCTTTTCCCCTTCTCTCTCCCTCGTTTCTCGCAACTTCTTTTCTCTCTTCCGTTTTCCTCTTCTCTCCTTTCCATTCCTTTTCCCATTTTTCCCTCTCCTCCTTTTTGCCTCTTCCCTCTTTATCTCTTTCTTCCATTCCCCCTTTCTTTTCTTTTTTTTCTTTTTTTCCCCTTTCCTCCATTTTCCTTTCCCATTCTCGTTTTCCATTTACCTCTCCTTTTCCCTCTCCCTTTCTCCTCGATTTCCCCTTCCTGCTTCCCCTTTTGCCTCTCTACCAATTTCTTTCTTCCTCCCTTTTTTCCCACCTTCAGTTCCCTATTTTCAACTTCTTCCCCTTTCCATTTCCCCTCTTTCTCCCCTCCTCCCTTTCTCCTCCCATTTCCACCTTCCCCCTTTCCTTCCCTCCCCTCTTCCTCTCTCCCCTTCCCCTCCTCCCCCTCTCCTTCCCCATTTCCCTTTCCTTCCCTCCCCTCTTCCCCTCTTTCTCCCCTTCCCCTCCTCCCCCTCTCCTTCCCCATTTTCCTCTCCTCCCCTCCCCTCTTCCCCTCTTCTCCCCTTCCCCTCCTCCCCCTCTCCTTCCCCATTTCCCTTTCCTTCCCTCCCCTCTTCCCCACTTTCTCCCCCCCCTCCTCCCCCACCCATTCATGTACGCCCAAACCCCCTCGCGATGTTTGCCGCGGCCAGACTTAGCTGTTCCAAAGGAGACTAAGTTAGCTCGGCTGTTCCACTCCCTTCGCTTACTCTCGTGTTGTTGTTCTTCTTCTTCATCTTCTTC
>NC_051399.1:8486469-8488969 GCF_015228065.2 Penaeus monodon | reverse complement strand
ACCTTCTGCCTCGTCTTCGTTTTCTTCTTATCATTATTATTATTTTCCTTCTTCTGTTATTTTTTTTTATTCTCTGTCTACATCATCTCCTTTCAAAAAAAAAAAATAATAAATAAATAAAATAAAAATCTCTACGTACACTGCTAAGTTAATATTGAAAAAGATGATTTCTTGATTTTTCTCTCTCATTAAAAAAAAAAAGAAAATGGAGAATCACATCGGGAAAAAATGCACTGAAAAAAAAATATATATACATAAAATAAATAAACAAGTATAAAGTCTCAAGTAGGTCCGGTCCGTTCTTTTAATCAAGAGCAAACACTTAAAACCCATATCGCATTTTGTATGTAATAGCCACGCCCCCTTACCCCTCCCCCCTCCCCGCCCGGCCCCGCCCCCCCGTGACCCGAAACTCGCCACGAACTGAACTGCCTGTGTACGATAATTGCCGCCATATCGCGTGCTGCTCCACAAAGCTCTTTTGCCTTGTTCTGGTCACGAGGCCTTTTGTTCTTTCTTTTTTTGTCTTTTTTTTTGGTGGGGGGGGGGGTCTGTTTTTTTCTGTGTTGTTGTTGCTGTTTTTTTGGTTTGTTTGTTTGTTTTTTGGGGGGTGTTCGCCGTGACCAGACGCGTGTGTTCTCTTAGTTTGGATCAGGTAGAAATTTGGAAACTGAATACTTTTTTTTTCTTCTTTTTTTTTCTTTAGCCATTCTTTTTTTTTATGTGCATGTCTGTCATTTCACTTTGTTATATCCATGTCGCTGATGCATATTTTATTGTTGCGCTTCCTCGTCGTTTCTGTTTTGTTTCACCTGATTCTCTTTTGTTTTAGAGTCGATTCTAATCCGCGTAGAGAGAATGGGATTCTGAATAGGTTTGCAGAAGAAATTTTATTCCTGAATGCGGTTTGTGGCAACATCTCTGCAGGGAATGGAGAAGGGGGGGAGGGGAGATAGGAAGGAGGGGATAAGGGGAGTGGGAGGGAGAGGAATAGGTGAGGAGGAGGGAATAAGAGAGAGGGAAAGGAATAGGAATAAGGGGAAAGGAATAGTAAGGAGAGGAATGGGGAGCAGGAAGAGATAAAGGGAGAGGAATGGGGAGGAAGAGAGATAAGAGGAGAGGGAAGGAGAAGAATGGGAGAGAAGGAGGGGATAAGGGAAGAGAGAGAGAGAGGAATGGGAATAAAGAGAAAGGAATAGAAAGAAGGGGATAGGAGGAGAGGGAGGAAGAGGAGGAACAAGAGAAGTGGGAGTAAATGAGGAGGAGCAGGAGATGGAGGGAGAGGATAAGGATAAAGGGGAGAGAAAGGTAGGAAAGGGAGGAAGAAGAGAGAGAAGAGAGAGGGCGAAGAAAAGACACAGGCCGAGGGAGATAAAAGGGAGGGAAAGGGGAGAGAATAAGGAGAGAGGGAAAGAGAAGAATATGGAGGAGAAAGAGGGAGATGGAAGAAGATAGATGAAGGGAGATGGAGATAGATGAAGAGGGCTGGAGAAAGGAAGGAAAGGTAGAAGATGGGTGGAAAGGGATAAAGGGGGAGGGAGGGAGAAGAATAGGGAGGAGGAGGGACAGAAGGAAGAAGATAGATGAAGGGACAGTGAAGGAAATGTGAGGGAGAGGGAGAATGGCAAATAAAAGTAGGAAGGTAGGAGAAAGGAGAAGATAGAGGGAAGGAGAGAGGGAACGGACGGGATAGATAGGAAAATGGGGAGAAGGAGAAGAGGGAGAAGTAGACGAGGAGAAGAAAAAGGAGAAGGAGGAGGTGGAAGAGGAGGAAAGGTTAGAGGAAGGAGAAGAAGAAGAAGAATTAGGAGGAAAAGTAGGATGAGAAAAAAAAAGATGAAGAAGAGATGAAATAGAAAAAAATAGAAAGAGGAAAAGAAGGAGGAGGAGAAGAAGATTTACAGGATGAAAGAAGAAGAAGAAAAGGCGAAAAAGAGGAGTAAGGAGTAAGAAAGGGACGGGAGGAAAGAGGAGGGAGGGGAGGGAGTAGGGAAAGAGTAGCAACATCGGAGTGTTTTGGAGTTTAATTGGAGTATATGCGGCTTGGCTAATTACTACCCGGTTGTATCCAAATACTGTTGTTTCTGCTCCATTGCGCTTCTCGTCTTGTCTCACGCAAGATTGGCTGGAGAAGTTTCGCCTTTACGTTGGTGGGGTCGTAGGTTGGTGGTGTTGTTGTTGTTGTTGTGGTGGTGGTGGTGTTTTATTGTTTCTGTTTTTGTTGTTGTTGTTTTTGTTTTTGTTGTTGCTTTTGTTGTTGTTGTTTGTGTTTTCTTTTTGTTGTTGTTTTTATTGTTGGTGGTGGTGGTGTTTTTTTTTTTTTTTTTTTTTTTTGGTTTTGTTGCTTTTGTTGTTGTTTTTATTGTTTGTTGTTGTTTTTTAATTGGTTTGTTTTTTTTTTTTTCGAGTAAATCAATAAATTGTGGGGTGTTTTGTGGCGTCGAAGTTGTTGTTGTGGTTCCTGTTGTTGTTTCTGTTCTTGTTGTGAAGTCATGTGTTG
>NC_051399.1:8458969-8461469 GCF_015228065.2 Penaeus monodon | reverse complement strand
CTGCCCCGGCGAGCTGGGCTCCGCCCCCGGCGGCCGGCCGCGCGCTCGGCGGGCTGGCGGCCTCGCGCGCTCCGGCCGGCCCGGGCTACTGGGTCCGGTGGCAGGCTCCGGAGGCGCCGGCACGCTGGCCGGCCGGCGCGGGAGCCCGGCGCCGGCGGTCCTTGCTTCGGCTGGTCTGGGCCGGTTGGCGCCGGGGCGGGGGCGGCCGGCATGCGCCCGTGCAGCCGCCCCTTTTCCGGCGCCGGCCGCGGCGGGCGCGGTGGCTGCCGCAGGGCGCGGGCGACCGGCCGCAGCGCCTCATAGCGTCGCGCGTTGGGCGCCCCCCGCGCCGGCGGCCCGCCGGCTCGGCGGCCCCCCCCCCCCGTGGCACGTGTCCTCGCCCGAATAAGGCTGAGGATAAGATAAAGGTTCTCGGAAGAGGGGGTGGGGGAGGGGAGGGGGGGCCTGATCTGTTGAATGAATGTAGATTCTTGAAGTATTTCTTAAAGAGTGAGTTAATTTCATATGTAAACACTAACTGTTGATATTTTGCTAATTATTCTCTCATTTTTTCTCTCTATCTGTCTGTCTATTTTTATATCTGTATATCTTTCGCTTTTTTCTTTCTCCGTTTCTCTATTTCTTTCTGTCTATCTTACTCTGCTTACTTTTTTCTCCCTCTTTTTCTTTCTCTCTTTTTCTGTCTCTGTCTATCTGTCTATCTATCTGTATGTCTATATATATATATATATATATATATATATATATATATATATATATATATTATATAAATAATATATATCCATCTTTATCTAATCTATCTATCTGCTTTTTTTCTTATCTATCTCTGCCTGTCTATCTATTTCTCTCACACTTCTCTCTCTCGTCAATCTCATCTCGTCCTCTCTCTCCTCGTCCGGTCTCTCTCTCTCTCTCTCTCTCTCTCTCTCTCTCTCTCTCTCTCTCTCTCTCTCTCTCTCTCTCTCTCTCTCTCCTCTGTCTCTCGCTCTCGCTCTCTCTCTCTCTCTCTCTCTCTCTCTCTCTCTCTCAGATTCCATCTCTGTCTACTTCCATACATTTATCGACAGCCTATCTATCTCTCACACAGAATGACTCTTCTATTTAAAGGTACAGGTGTTCATTTTCAATATAAAGGACAAATTTGCAAGATTAAAAAAATGTATGAATAAAACGTGCATGTTCTTTTTTTTAAGAAAACTTAAATAGCAATTTTCCGAATCGATATTTTCTCTCCATTCTCTCGCAATGCTCAAAAGGAGTGATATTATTAATCTCTCCACGAGATCGAAATTTAGTAAAGGAAAATTAAATTTAATATTAGAGAAACATATATTTTTTTTTTTCTTTCAATATTACTTCCTTCTTTTTTTTTTCTTTTCTTTTTTTCTTCCAAGAAATAGAGAATATGAAGGCAGATGAATAAATATTCGAAAAAAAATAAAATAAACTTGGAGGTCCAGTCGATCGCCTCAGGCATTGGTTTGGGAGATTCTGGTTCCTTAACGGTGAAAGGGGGGAGGGAGGGAGAGAGGGAGGAGGGAGGGGGAGAGAGAGGGAGGAGGGAGGTTGAGAGAGGGAGGAGGGAGGGAGAGAGAGGGGGAGGAGGGAGGGGAGGGTTAGAGGATGGGGCGGGGGGAATGGTGGGTTAAAAGCAAGTTAGGGAGGAGTTGTTTGAAAGGAAATTGGAGAGGAGTGGGTTAAAGGATGTTTAGGGGAGGGTGGGTTAAAGGGAAGTTAAGGAGGAGTGGGTTAAAAGGAAGTTAGGGAGGAGTGGGTTAAAGGGAAATTGGAGAGGAGTGGGTTAAAGGGAAGTTAAGAAAGAGTGGGTTAAAGAGGAGTTAGGGAGAGAGGAGTGGGTTAAAGGGCGTCTTGTAGCCAGAGAATGGGCAATAGTATGCCACACCTTTAACATGGCACTGTGTGGATTAAAGGAACTAGGATGGAGTAAGTTTCTTAAAAAATGGGGAGGAGGAGTGGCTTAAAAGGAGGAAGGTCGGAATGGGTATAAAGAAAATAAAGGAGGGGGGAAAAAATAAAGAAGGACGGGAAGTAGAAAAAGGATAAATGAGGAAGAGTGAGAAAGAGAGAGAGAGAAGATGAAGATACGATACGGAAAAGAGTAAGAATAAAGGGAAATAGAGGAAGGGAGAATAGAGAATATACGAGACAGGAGGAAAGATGGGGAGAGAGATATCTTAAACGAAGAATAAGGTGGTGAAGGAAAAGGAGAAGAGGAAAGGTAATTGTGTTTAGGAACCGGATGAGGGTAAATAACGTGGTTGGTGGAAAACAGTGAGATTACGAGGAGTAGGGGCGTAAGGAGAAGGCGAAGGGGAGGGGAAAAGACTGGTAGGGGGTTGATAAGGGTGTAGGAGTAAGGAAGGTAGAGGAAGAGTGAGAGAGGGAGAAGAATAAAAAGGGAGACAGGATGAGATGGAGGGGAAAAGTGTAGTATATAAAGAAGAGCAGAGAGGCAGAGTATAGAGTAAGTGAGAATGAG
>NC_051399.1:8411469-8428969 GCF_015228065.2 Penaeus monodon | reverse complement strand
CTGTATCTGTGTATTTGCAGATGCCATACGTAATGACTTATATGTTCTTATATTTTTACATCAAATGTGTATTCCTTTGTGAATAAATCACATAATTAGAATATTTAAGGAATATTTAATGTTATACATTATAACTTTCAAACATTTTCCTTTAATTAAAATAAAAGGTGTGGGGAGAGAAGCCCATGAAAGAGATTTTAGAAGATGCACTACAAAGAGGTATGGTGAAAGCTGCAGAGTCCTACCTGCAGCTGAAACCCTGGGTGTATGGGGCTGTGACAACTAGCATGATCATTTCAACCTGTATTGATATAGGAAGACAGAAGGAAACTGAAAATTCTAAAGCTGAAATTTTGATGAACATGGTATGTTTCTGTTTGATGTTGGTTTTCATAAAAAAAAAAAAATGTGTATATACTGATTATATATGTATATGCAAAAAATGAGAGTTCAAGTGTAAAAGATGATTCATCTAAGCACAGTTTGAGACATCTTTGCATAACTAGATGTTTTTAATTATTTACATATTTATTGTTTTATTATTATTATTGACAGGATGACTGTTACAATGAAGCACTAAAGCAGATTTTGCATTCAAGTGATGACCTCTTTGAAGTACAAGTACTTGGAACAGTGTTAGGAGCAAGGGGCCTTCTCAGTGTTGTGGAAACCCATGCTGTTAATCTGGTTATCAACATTCACAGAACGTTACCTGATCTCTTAACCCTCCCACCACAGTAAGTCCTGCTGTGTGACAACTTGAATGAGTGCAAGAAAATTATACTTGTGGTAATCCTTGAGTGAATGTAGGGACATTACATTGTTATGGTGTTTAGGGTATAAGTGTGTGAGCATTTTATTCTTTTGGTGTTTTATTAATGAATGTATGAAAGTCATACTCTTATAGCACTTGCTTAATGATTGCAAGAATGTGTTATGGCATTTTATTGATTTATTTCAGTATGTTATTGATTTTTATTAAATTATTTCATTAGCCTTTTAATTATGATAAATAGGATTGAAAAATCATAATGGTTAAGAGGAATAAGCCTTGTGAAAGGGAAATAATTTTTGAAAGTATAACACTGAAAAGGAGACACTATAGATGTGATAAAGTGAAAATGCTCATGATCTGTATAATGTGAATGATTTATTAAAGGATAAAGATTTTTTATAGATGTAAAAGATTGAAAAGTTATGTTGCTTGTGAATTTTAAGATAGTTGATCATGTTAATGCAAAGAAAAGAAAAGAAAAAGGGAAAAAAAAAATATATATATATATATATATATATATATATATATATATATATATATATATATATACATATATATATACATACACATATACATACACACACACACACACACACACACACACACACACACACACACACACACACACACACACAACACACACACACACACACACACACACACACACACATATATATATATATATATATATATATATATATATATATATATATATATATATATATATATACACATACATATTTATATATACATATATAAATATAAATATATATATATATTATATGTATATGTATATGTATATGTATATGTATATATATATATATATATATATGTGTGTGTATATATATATAATATATGTATATATATATATATATATATATATATATATATATATATATATATATATATATATATATATATATATATACATATACATATATATATATATATATATATATATATATATACATATTTGTTCTGAAAATGAGAGAGGACTTTTACTAAAAGTAAATAAATAATAAGGTGAATTATAAGCTTGAAAATTGTATTTTATAAGAATATGAACTGTAGAATAAGTCAATACTACTATACATTTGATCAAGTTTGCCTCTTACATTTAATTTTAAAATCTTGATGAATGGATATTTTCTGTATCCAGAAGTTTATTAAAGCAGGAACTGAGGTTTTCTTATCTTTTAGGGTTTGGACAGAACTGGTCAAGTTAGGTGATGCCTCTGCTGATGCCGTCACTGGACCAATGACAGTGAAGCAAGTGTCACAGTGGACTCCCCTATCCATGATGTTGGTGATGACTGATCTTTATGCCTGTACTGCTGGTAAGACTGTTTGTGTTCCTTACTGTTGTAGTTATTTTGTAGTTGTTGTTATCATCATCGTCAGCAGCAGCATCACACTTGTCATCACTGTTCCTTATGGCAACATTTTCTTCACTTCATGTCATCATCACAGTTATTATTACTTTCCTTCTTGATACTGATAATTGCAGGGCATGATTTTATGATATTCTTTTTTTATGATTTATATTTGGAGATTCATCTACTTATTTCCTATGGCATCCATGGTCTCCTCAGAGCAAAACAAAAAATCATGAAAACAACAAAATCTTGTAAAAGTGATTATCAGACATGTTAAAGTTTGTTGCTAATAGCATAAAATTAATAAGCATCTTATTTTTCCATGCTATAGATATATAATCTGACTTTCAGATCCAGAGATCTTGCAGAGTGTGGATGCAGATGTGATGTGGCAGTATCTCCTCCACCAGCATGACATCAGGAATTTAAAGAAATGGATTCTCCTGGAGTTCAGTGGCCAAGACCAAGACCTGTCAGAGGGAGATGTCATGCTGCGCGAGGAGCAGGCTTGGTCAGATCCTGCCTACCGGTCACCAAGGAGGTCACAGCCAACTTCATCAATGCCTGAAACCCTGGGGGAAATCTCGGAAACAAAGCACCTTGGGCCTAACCTATTCAGTGGCCCACAGTATGGCAGTGAATTTGGATCATCTCCACAGTCTCAGGATGAGCTCTCAATTGAGTCTACATCGCTAGGACCTGGTGATGCTGATACGTGGAGTGTCCAAAGTTTCGAGGTTCATGATAGGAGGGATACTTTGTGGTCAGTGCAGCATTTCAAGCCTATTACCCAGAGCATGGTAGATCTTGTTGTCATTGCAAAGGAGGCATTCGTGGAAGTCGTACTGAATATCTTGGCAAGATATGGAGTGTTCATCACTAAAGAGAAGAAGGATCCACAGCTACTAATGCGACGTCTTCTTGTGTCAGGAGCTTTTGAATTGGTCTCCAGCTTCAGGGGTAACCACTGTTGTCAGGTCTTAGAGAGAGATATCCACATTACCCTCTTAAAATTCTTTGGAGACAATGACTTCATTCTCCCAGCGTATGACTATGTTGAACACTTCTCACCAGATGCAGGAAATGAACTCCTGGCTGAACTTGAAATGCCATCCTGGGCTAATCTGATTGTTGCCTTCAGGAAACTTGGTGAATCTCATTCGAAAGACACTATCTATGATCTGAGCATAAAGAATCTTTCCCTCTTGAGTGAAAAGTGTCATAACCCTCAAGACTTGCACCTCCCTGCATTTCTTACCATGCTCTTTGCTCCATCAAGTTCACTGGAGAATTTCATCACATACAATCTGGACAAACGAGAGGAGACTAATGAAGGTGAAATCTCACCTTTATATGCCATCCTATCTAAACACAGTACCACCCCAAGGCAGGTGATAGAGGGACTCACCCTGAAGTATCCATATTTAGAGAAATTAAAGAAAAAAACAAATGAGGCCACACTGGATGTAACTATGTATGATCTCTTGTGTGGAAATGTACCTTATGACATAGCCAGACTCTTCACATGGCAGTCAGGGAACAAGTGAGTAATTCCAGTCATTAGTGTTTTATGATCTGGAGAATAAATTGAGATTGAGATTTAGATGGATTATGTGCCTTAGTAACTTATTATGAATATAGGATTTGCAGTTATATATTCCATCATAATATACTTTCTTTTTCCTCTTCTCTCTTCTTGTCAGGCAAGGTTATGACGAAGATGGAAAACTTCCTTGCTTCTCAGACGAAGAGCTGATCAGTAGTTATGGTCTCCAACATTCCCTGGATTTCATGTATTACCTTAGAGAAGCCAGACCCACCTATGCCTGTGCAGCTATAATGACAAGCATGTATCTAAATAAGTCAAAGAAGAAGTAAGCGTTGAATTCAGACAGTTCTGGACTGTAATTTATTTATGGATTAAAACAGTTATATACTGTATTTTATATTTTAAGTATGATGAATATTGTAGAAATTATTATAGATTGAGGTATCTGTTTTAGATATTCACAGATGTCTGTGAATCTTAAAAGTGTTTATCACTTGTTGTATGTATTGCATATTTTACCTAGTCCGTAAAGACTGCTTCTCTTAAGCCCATTATGTTCCCTAGCCACAAAAAGAAACAAATTTTCAGCTTTTATCATAGATAGATTTGGCCTTTAATGTTTGAAGATCACAATTTTCACTTCAGAAAATTTATGCATATCAGATAGTTGCCAAACATGGGGAATATATAAAAAAAATGTAAATAAAGCACATATATTTTATACAGTAATAAATTATTCATTTATGTTTATATGTAAAGTACAGATGAAAATACAAAATAATAACATAACCAACTAAGCCATACAGGAAACCAAGTAAATGAAGGGGAAGGGGGCAGAGGATAGGATGGTGGGTGTTAATGGGCATTTTTTTTCCTTGTTCATTGATACCAGTTTCATTACAGAATTCTAACACTGTATGTCATCTTTGTTTTCATATGTAAATTCTTATTCTCCATGATGTTTTTGATACCGTAGAAAAGTTAATTTTCCACTCACCCAACTGACACAGGGTTGAAGATATGAAAGGTGCCATTTATGGGCTGGCACTAGGCTGTTGGCCTGACCGAGCCATTTCTGCTGCTTGTGTTGTCGTATTGCTCATGACTGGCCTTCCTGCTAATCCACTGAGAACAATCTTGGTGGCAGCTTTTCAGGTAAATGTGTAATTCATTTCTTTATCTTTCATCATGTCAAATTTTACAAAAGTTTACAAAAATAGTCAGTTATAAAATCTTGATATTCACTTATCAGTAATAATCTTGGTATATTATAGGATTTTTTTTTTTTTTTTTTTTTTTTTTTTTTTTATAAGTTATTAAATACAGTCAAGATTTATTGGTATTGTTTTTTTTCCATAAAAGTATCCTAGCTTGTTTGTTTTGTTTTTCTAACTTACTACTAGTAATTCACCTCCTTCAGATTTTTTATATTTCATCATGCTATACTTCACATTTTGCTCACACAATCATAATGAGTTGATATTTTCCTGTTCAGATTTTACAAGCTAAAAATGAAAGTTGTGCCAAGTTGAAGTGGGAGAAACGCCAAGCACAGGAGCATTTAACCACTACAGAAATTAAGGACCTTCTTCAGCAGCTCTGCGAAGTCAGCACACGAGACACAGCAGCGAAAATGGTACTGAAGATGCTGGAGGATTGCGTCATGATGACTCTTATGGAAAAAGCCAAAGAGGATCAAAGTGGACCCTCAGGAATGAATGAGAGAGCAGAGAAAGAGGACACTAAGAAAGACGACAGTACAGAGAAAAATAAGTTATCAAAAGAGCATGTACAGTCATTCATGGAAGGCATGAGACTGTGCATGGAATTTTGTTGTATATATGAGCTTCCATGGCCAACAAGGCTTCTGAAACACTTGGCTGAGTTGGATCAGTGGTTGCTTTTCCTTGCATCAGCACAGATCTACAAGTTTCCAAGAGATGAGGTGCTGAAAGCTGCTGAGTCTTTCCAGAGCATAGCTCTACGGGAACATCTGCTTTTTGCCCTAACTCACATATACTACTACCGTGAGGGTCATGAACCCCGTGAGAGGTCCAAAGAAGGGTCTCGCAGAACTAGGTCATCACTGTACTCAAGAATTGGTATCAAAGTCAGAGAAGATTCACTTTCACCAACTCAGAGCAGTGATGAGAACCCAAGGAGTACAAGCCCAAGTGAGCCTGAGGTTTCCATTATTGATGACGCTTTGTCATTTACCACAACAGAAACATGCCATGATTTTGGAATAGATTCATGGTTATCATATAGACATAATGATATTTACTCTATTCTTCTGACTTGTCACCAGAGAGAAAATGCAGCCTCAGAGCTTGTAACTGCAGCAGTAGCTTTAAATATTCCTATTTTGTGTGTTTTTGCTGCTTGCTATGAGAGATATAATGTTTTTACATGTTTGTCAGTTTGGCTGTACACACAGCTACCCAAGGCAGCCAAGAAGACATTACATCAACATTTAATCAAAAGCGAAATTTACATGAGCCTTATAAATGACAGTTCAAAGGTAAAACAACCAGAGGGTAACTGCTGTCGTACATGTGATAACAATGTTCTGCAAGCTCTTCAAGATGATTTGAAGATGATCCTCTTAGCTCACATATCAAAAGGATCTGCAGATGTAGCTGTTGAAGGGCTAAGGATATTCCTTCCTAATTCCCCCATTCTATCCCTGCTTTTGGCAATAAAGGAAGTGAATGGAATGTGCTGCAAGGATAAGGTAGAGAAGTACCTGTCTGCTTCAGCTTCAGCATTAGAGAATGAACTCTGTCTTGAAACTTATGCAGCAAGTGGTAGTAGAGAATGGTCAACAAGAACCATGATAGACATCATTGGCAAAGCCCTTGATGAATTCATTACAAATAGTCATTTGCAGTGCTACTTTTTATCTGCCATAGCTGCTATAAGTCAGCAGCCTCCCTTCAGTAGCCATAATGTAAATTGGACTTTGATTGGACAGCTGTGCAAAGCTTTGGGGTTAGTGAAACATCAAGTGACTTTCTCAGATCTGCTATGGTGCTTTGAGACAGGTGAATTGAAGACTTATGCTAATAGCATTGTCTCATGCTTAAGTGAAAATAGATATTTTTCAGAGGCTCTTTCGGTGTCACAGCTAACATCTTTGCCAATATTTACAATAGTGTGTGCCCAGCTTCGTGCAGAGTTTGAGAAGAATCAAGTCACTATCATAGAAAATTTGTCAAACTTGGAGGATTTCCTTGCCAAGAGCCATAAGAGGCTTTGCCAAGAATCTGTTCCTCCAGAACATGCTGCAACTTGTTTCATTTCCATAAGCAAGGAACTGAATGATCCTGCCATGAAATTCCTTTGCTTACAGTATGTTGTAATATGGGTAAGTAAAGAGGAGATCCCAGCTGAATTAGCAGATATAAAGGAAAACCTGGAGTGTGAAATGTGGGACTCCTACATTCAAGCTATTCTTAATAAAGAAAGTAGCTTATCCAAGGGAATGATTAAGCCTCCATCTCTTTTGGGTGTTTGGCCTTGGGAAGGGCAAGATGGGATCAGCCCCCTTGACCGCAAACTCATTATCAAGTCAGCAGAACTGAAGAGCGAAATAGTGCCACAGCTTGTTAGTGAGGATAAAGAACTGAAACACAAATGCCAGGATACAGCAACAGCAATGGAAAGAGACCTTGGTTCACCAGATAGAACAAGAGACCTTAATGATGAGACTCCAGACATGAAAGAAGAGCAAGAAGTAGACTCCCAGAACAAGAGTGCAAGAGACAAAGCCACACAGTACCTGGTGGATCTGTGTATTGATGAGGGGATGCTTGTTACTGCCTATAGAGTACTGGTATTCTTTCAGCAGTCTAATAAGGTAAGTTGTATCTTTATTGTAAGTGTTACCTTCATAATTCAATTATTCATGTAAAGCATATAAATATTTGTAGTAACTCAATGTAATTAGATTTTTGAACTATGAAGATTTACAACAGATCATTGGTATAAGTAATTTGTATCAGGTGTATTATAATGCATTGTAATTACAGAACATGGAAACTTTATTATCACTGTTGGGTTTGGCTGATGGGAGTGAAGTTGAGGAAGGAGGAGGAGAGGAAAAAGAGGCCTGTGCAGAGTTTCGAAGAACGTCACCCCCTCAGTCTGTGGGAAGAAGAGGACGACCAAGAAGTTAGTTCTATTTAACAATAGAATTACATAGAGAATTACATTCCTAATGCTTCCAAAGCATAATGCATCATTTTTGTTTAGGGAACTTTTATTCTGAGTAATCAGTGGGTAGTAAAGTTTTTCCTTAACTTAACTTTTAAGTGACTTCTTTTTAACATTCATTACATAAATACATTCTTTTCATTTTTATGAATTGTGAACTTTTCATGTCTCTCTTGTTCATCATTAGAAGAAACGTTATATCAAGAACCATAAAGAACATCATCCTTCACAGGTCGTGGTATTAGTGTTTGCAGCGGTCTAAGTGTGATCTCCCTCGACCCTGAAGATGAGATTGGATTAAAGACTCCAACACTAATTAAAATGTCCACAGGTATAGGAAAATTATTAAGTTGTAAAGTCTTCCAAGTAATTCAAGTTCCAGGAGAATCTTCCTTTTTAGCTTGGCTTTATATTTTTGATATAATAAGACATCAAATGGTTATATTCTTTTTGGCAATATATTAAAGCATCTCAGATAAATGCTGCAATGAGTAATGCTCTTGATTCTAGAGCTGACTCATGGACGAAATACAGCTGAGCGTATTGTGATGCTGTACAGAGTTGCAGCAGCTTTGGATCTGTCATATGTCTATGTCATTCACCATCCAACTCCCATTACTGTAAGTGCCTTACTACTTGTACTGCTGTTTACGCTATTGGTACAATCTGATTAGTGCATTTTCATTTATATGTGATATTTATGAAAGAGCTTGTGTATGTACACATCAATTTACACACATGTACAAAAAAATTTAACAAAATTTAACCAATTCATTCATGACTTCTAGTCTGAAAGTTATAATTTGATGTACAATTATACTAGTTACTTGGAATATAAGCTATGATGAGTTATCTCTTATGAGATAGCTTTTTGATACCTTAATTAAAATTATGGACTAGTGTTCAAAACTCCATTATACTGGCATGCAGTATAGTGCCAGACAGTATATAGTTAGTTATATGCAAGGATTAAAGAGTAAATTATTTGATACACTGCTTAAATAGGTTTCTAAAGAAGAAATGGAATAAACAGGCAACATTATACAATACTTTCTTTGTCTCTCTTAAGAAAAGAAGTACAAAATGTCTAGCCTAGACATCAGTAAGGATCTGATGGGTGCTAAGCATTAGTTTATTTCCTGGTAATCTGTATATCCAGCTTATGAACATAAAAACTTAGACACAACACTTATGCATATAGACAAAATTTCCATTCTTGGATACAGATATATGAAAATCTGCACTTGCAAATATCAATCTTAAAAACTACATTCAGGAATAATGAAAACTTGGACCTTAAACATTTTCCGTCCCTACAAAAAGTTGGTGTCACTGGTCCTACGGCTGAATGTGGGTGGAGTCATACAGCTGGCAAGGGATTTGATTCACGCCCTCCCTGTACCTCAGTCGTCCATATCATCCTTTTTGTGCGAAGAAGCCGTGGCAACCATCACTGCTGGGCCTAGTAAGTAATGCCTTGTCCAATTAATGCTTTGAGATGTTTTAATTACTGGATAGTAAAATCATATGCCTGATGTCCTTACTACATTTACATATATATATATATATATATATATATATATATATATATATATATATATATATATATATATATATATATATATATATATATATATATGTATATATATATATATATATATATATATATATATATATATATATATATATATATATATATATATATATATATATATATATATATATATGATATATATATGACATATATATACTGTGCCTAGGATTTCCAGACTTACACTGAAAAATACTCATATATTAGCTGTACTAAATGAAACACTTAATATAAACTTAACAATATCTGACAGGTGCCATCCAGAGGGACAGATTGCTGTTATGGGAAGAGTTAGAGACGCATTGGTGTGAGCTGATTACACTTTGTGAAGATCCCTCATCCCTTGGCAATCAGCTGCTGCTTGTTGGACAGCGAATTGGATCATCCCATCCTGACCAGGTGGAGAAAGGTAAGTGTGGTAAGTTCATTGATATGTAGACTGATATACAGAGAGAGATATAAGATAGAGATATATACAGTAGATTGATAGGTAAAAAAAAAAAAACTTTCTTTCTTTCTCTGTTTCTCTCTTTTATTTTCTAAGCAAAGATTTGCTTGTTTATCATTATTTTGTACAGCACATGTATTTCCACGTTTCAGTGCACAGCATGAGCGTAGAGTTGGTTATACGAGCCCATGATTGCTTCACAGCTGCTTCAAACATGGAGGGTATAAGCACAGTTCTCAGAACAGCATTGGCATTAACAGGTTCACTTTTGCAACATTCACAGTGGTCTCTTATGGTAATTTGAATATTGTTTTAGTATTGTTGTTCTTTCCTGATGATATAATGCACATGGAAAACTTTTTTTCAAACAAGGGTTTAATATTACTTAGCTACAAAATAAACCTGTAATCAACATTTTTCAGTAGCTTAAAAGACAAAACCCATCTGTAATAGTACTTTTTTTTTTTTTTTTTTTAGGTACGTCTCTTGACAGGAATAGGAAGATACAGTGAGATGTCATATGTAATAGATGCCCTGAGGGAACATGACCAGTTTGAGCCACTCCTGGGTCGTGGATCAGACCCTAGAGGCTGCAAGAAAGGTTTAGACCGGGCGTTGGTGCACTATCTGCGTTCCAAATACCCAGAAGACACTGAAACCTTGAGACTGGTGGCTCTTCATTTCCTACTGTATTCTGAGGTAAAGCCAATTTCAGAGATTGTGGTATGGGGGCCTCAGTTGTGCTGTGCTTCTCATTTTATCATATTTTCTATTCTTGAAGGACAGTTGTAAAGTTTTAAATTTTTTTGGCAAAGTTTTATTTTTTTCTTTCTTTCTTTTTCTCCTTCATTTTCTTTTTTTTCACTTTTCCCCTCATAATCACCAGGTTGCTGAAATGTGGGCTGCTGATGCAGAAAAGGCTGTAGAGAAAGTATTAGAGGCAACTGTTGACTTGGGGGTGTCATGTAGCACTGGTATGACCAGGTAACTAAAGAGTGTAATGTTGTATTAATGGTTGATAATGACTAAGTAAAGTAAGTGATATATATATATATATATATATATATATATATATATATATATATATATATATATATATATATATATATATATATATATATATATATATATATATATATATATAATGCACAAACTTTTTTCCAATATAATTCATGTGTGTAAAATGTAATGTATATCTTTATCAAGTTCTCACTACTACTGTTGTTATTTTTATAATTTGTAGTAATACTATATTTTTCTTCCTTTGTTTTTCTAATGTTTAGTAAAGATTTAATTTGTTTTCTTGTAATATTCCAGTCCACCAGTAAAGTCAACCCCAAATAAGAATTCTACTCGTGAAATGTCCACAAAAAGCACACCAAGAAAGTCAACACCAATGAAGGGTACTTGTTAGAGAATTTTTAACTTGTAGTGGGTTTTCATCCTTTATTTGTTCAATTATTTGTGGTGGAACATTTTTCTTTTTTCTATATACCACGAAGACATTTGATCTTTTACAGCAGTATTTTAAAACTTGACCTTAAATGGTACTGTGATAGCAAAGGCCTAAGCATACTGAAAACATCAACTTTTAGTGCATGACATCACCATATCTTTACATGCTGGGTCCATTGTGGAGGTTGGAGACAGTGGGGTTAGTACATATCCCTATAATCTATAATTATGTATTATTGAACTGTAAGAGTCTTATGCTTACCGTTCATAATATGAAGCAGTGTGGTAGGTTTACATAAAAGGAGTGAAAAAGGAAAATTCCCCAGAACTTTGGGATCACAGCCATAAACAAGGTCCCCTTAATTCATTTTCTGTAATATTGGAGCCAGGTTCTGTAATGTTATATGTAAGCCCTACACATAGACTTATATTTTGGACTCTAATAACACTGATTAATTCTGATTAATATTTGATGTATAGTGTATATATAAATGTAATATATGTGTATTTTACTATATTCATATTAACTCTAAGGCATTTTCTGTCAGGGTTATCTTCTCCCACTGGTGCTGGTCGCAGTTTTCCTACTAATGACCAGTTTGACCCAGATTACCTTCACAATGCAGATTCCAAACTATTAGTACAAGCCATGCATAGCTATGCTCATGCTGCTCAGTACTATATGCAGGTATGTGCAATATCAGTGCCATCTAGTCAAAAATCATTGCTTCTACAGATATTTTTGACAAAACACAACTACTGTATGCAATTTTGTCTTCCTCACTCTCTCTCTTTTCCCTTTTCTCTCTTCCCTCCCCCTTTCCCCCTTCTCTTCTCTCTTCTCTCTAGTCTCAGTCTCACTCTCACTCTCACTATCTGATATAATTATTTCACTGTTGGGTGGACAAGATTGACCATGCCTAACAAAACTAATCATAATCATTATCAAGTGCTAAAACAAATGAGTGTAATTTAATGTAAACATGTGATGTTATTACCAGAATGTCTATGTTTTAACTGTATACCCTATTGGAGATAATTACTAATGGTTAATGATTAAAACAAATAAATATGCTAGACATCAAAGGTCATAGAGCACTATGATAAAGTACTGTGGCAAATAGGGTAAAAATGAGTTAAGGATTAGGATGGACAGAAGAAAGGAGTAAAGAGGAGAAAAAGAAGGAAAGGGGAGAATAAAAGACCATGCAAAATTTGTTGAGGCGAGGGCTGAGATCCAAGGTAGGGATGATCCCCTACATTGGGCCTCAGTCTCTGCCTCCTAAGCCCCCCACAACAGCGACGAGTGACGGATTGGGGGAGGGGGGATAATTACTACGCAAATTGAAAATTTGGTTATATTTCTTTGAAGTTCTGTAATTTCACATTGCATTAAGGAATGAAGTTGAAGAATCTACAGATCTTTGTAGTAGGAATGTGAAATCTTGACAAACAGTTAAACCAGGATATTGGAATTTTAAGTCTATTGGAAACTCAGTCTCTTTTAATCAGATACCTTTTTTATTTTCAGCCATTAGTAAAAACTTTATGTAAACTTTTTAGTTGTTTGCAAGGATCATAACATTCAAGACATATTTTCATGTTAGTCTTAGGAACTCCTGAAATATAATACTTTTCTGTTCTTGAAGGACCAACAGTTGGCTACAGCAGTGGAGTACAGTCGGCAGGCAGAACTAGTAGCATTGCAAACAGCTCATGTCCGTAATGCTACTTCAGGTTCTGCTCTGAGATTGCTAAAACTTTCACCGGGAGGAGTTAGATGTGTTACCACTAGGCTCTTAAGGTGAATGTGTAAGCTTTATATTTGGTATTTTATATTTCTTAAAGTTGATAGACGGATGAAGAAATAATACCTGTAGAGACTTCATATGACAGAACTCATATAAATGTAAATGGATTTCAAGATACCCATTAAGTATTGCATATGACACACAGCATTGTATATACATTATGTTCTATTCAGTTTGAAATAAATCACATAACAGGTGTTCTCAGCTTAGTGGAGATCACAGTACCTAAAATTATTCACAATAGGTGGAAATATAGTATATTTAAACCAGTCCAGTACATATTTGGACATCACAGACTTTGGAAATGCAAGTATATTATAAGTAAGTAAATTTACTTTCAGAGTATGTGAAGCCCAGTTAGTGGGAAGAGCATACAATATGAGTGTGGATTGGGGAGCAGCTCTCTACCAACAGTTTATAAACAAGGGTGATGAGAATTACCTTACAGAATACCTAGCACACTGCACTCTATCTCCAGAAATTGTGTTAGATGTTATTAAAAAGTAGGTTTCACTATACTTCAACAATTTGATATGTTATTTCAGGTTGAAATACATGCAAGATTAGCAGATGAGATCATTTTACCTCTGATACATAAGTTAATAATTTATCACTTTGGAAATGCAGACTTAATGGCAAGTTATATATAAATTATATATTTTAACTATGTAAGTAAATCATGAAACAGTTGTCTGCTGACATCAAAATTATATATAATCAACATCCTCTTTCTCCTGTAGGTTAGAACATGATGGAGTCACAAAGGAACGACAGGAGCGAGTGGCATTGCTGCTCAAGCATGTCCAAGAGGCAGATGTTGTTTACAGAGTGGCAAGTCAGCTGGGTCTTCGAGGAACGGTTGATGCATGCCTTGCCTCGTCGTCTGCTCCATACCTCAGAGACACAGTTTTTACAAAAGGATTTACTTATGGAAGTTAAAGATGGCAAACAACCATGCATTTTGATTCTTCTCTTATAATTGAAGTGCTCAATTATCATACTTATACTTATTCAGGTCATTGTACAATATGAGGTTCAAATTGTGCCCACTGTAAATTTTTCAACCTATTTTTATTTTATTTTTTCTAAATTTTCAAACAAGATTATATATAAACAATGGCATTTAATTCAATTCAATATGTGTGTGTGTGTATATATATGTATGTGTATATATATATATATATATATATATATATATATATATATATATATATATATATATATATATATATATATATATATATATATATATATATATATATATAATTTATCTGATTTTCTTTAATATACTTTTACATATACTTAATAACTTGCTCTATAAGTTTCATGACTGCTACCTCTAAAAAATATGTATCCACAGCTAGACAAGTAGAACAAGGCACTAGTCAAATGATCATAAAAGTATATATTTACCATATTAATAATAGCTAGTTTTCTGAACCTTCTGTAATTAGAAAAGTGTAAATCACTTTAAAAATTATAATAAACTCTACCATTACTCTTAAGAAAGTCTTACATATTCCAAGAAATGTCATTCTGGTTTTTAACAAGAATGTTAAAAGGTTAAGTTACTTCCATAAAATAAATAAACTGTTGATAATTGAATATGTATAATTGTTATTTTTTTCAGATTTTTACACGGTCATAATCTTAAGATACACAAATAATAAAATTATATTTTTTCAGGATTATATCTGATAAACAATGTTATGTAGTATCACATCAATAAAAATATACATATTTGGTATTTTGTTTATTAGTGTCAACCTACATACTATGTTTGTGTTATTTTGAGACAATAAAGCCTTTTTCATTCAAAAAAGGCTGGAGAGATTGGAGATCATATAAGTGGTATATAAATCTTTCAATATCAGTCAGTCTCCAGTCATATGGATGATTTTTGAAAATTAGCAAAAGTAATCGTCACCATATAAACTAATATGACAAACCATTATACAGGGCCTATATATGACAGTCATGGTAATGATTTCAAATACTATATGCATTTCAGCTAAACTAGTGTTCATTTACAAAAAAAATAGAATATATAAACTCAAGGCAAGCTATTAATATCAAAATACATTATAATTTATATTACATTACAATCCCTTTAGAAGCTGAGTTGCTTCATCCATTGCTTCTTTATCATCAAGAGTTTTCCCTGGGTAATTCATGGCACGAGTCAAGTACTGCTTTGCCTCTTCATTTTTACCTAGTATCTGGTAGCATTTACCAATCATCAGCAAGTTTTTACTGTGAAAGAAGCATAATGAGAAAATTAATTAAGGTTAATATATGTGGTTGATTCTGAACATAATTCATATGTAATAAAAACAAAGCGAGATCTGCTTGTTGCTACTCACCTGTAAAAGTTGGGTTCCAGTTTCTCTGCATGTAAGAACTGTTCCAGCGCATCTTCATACGTTCCAGAGGGAGGAGTAGCAAATACAACAGAAGCAATCTTCCTCTGGTACCATGGGATGCTAGCTATACTGTAGTACCTGTAATATGTGTCAGAATTTTTTTTATAAAAGAATATAAAAAGATAAATAAAAAATTGGCTTCTGTATATAAACTATAAAATATGTACCACAGCAGCCTAGATTCAAATATATTCAAGGTCAGACAAAGGTATTACTATAAATAATTTAATCTTTTCAGAAGTACAATGAATAGTAATGAAACCACAAATAAAAGCCACAAGACTAACAGCCCCTCCTACAACTTGCAGTTTATATATGATGATTTAATATATATATGCCATTCATTATTTCACCCAGCATTTCTCATCTGCCATGAACATTAATAAAAATGAAACCAAATTTCAAAAGAGGTAACTAATAGCAATATGTTGAGGTACTTTCATAAGAAAATATATATATATATCACAACTTAAAATGTACTTTTTCTCCAAACCTTCTCATAAGTGATGCTAGTTACTTATAAATTTATTTCTCTCAATCTTCTTTTCTCATCTTTCCTGTCATTCATTATACCAAACCATCACAATATCGGTTACTGATATGCAACTTACCAATATCCTAGGAGATATCTAGAGGTTCCATCAGTAGGGTTCAACTGACAAGCTTTCTGAAAGCCAGTCAAAAATTAACATCATAATGACCACCATACAAATACTTTTCAAAACCATGACAAATATCATAATTAAAAAGGAACTGTCATCAATATACCTCCATGTGATTTTTAACATTGTACGACTGTGATATCCTAGCTTTCGTTCCTTCATATCCATACACATAGTCAATGAGAATGGACATCCACTTGTGGACAGCAAAGTTTTCACTGTTGATAGCCAAAGCCTCTTCTACATAATCCAAGGCTTCTCTGTAAAGCACCTTCTTTTCATCATCTGTCTTAGCTGCCTTTGCTTTTTCATATGTGGCCCTTCCCAGTCTCCAAAGAATTTCATCATGTTTCACTTCCTGAATGAGAAGACTGTTTTAGTAAAAGCACAGTGTAGTTTCAGCAGTTATATATACATTATGAAACCAATGTCAAAAGTAGGAATGTAGTTCAGAAAAATGGATTTTTAGATGATTATACGATACTGTCATATCACTTATCTCACTCTCCCATGCACACACACACATGCATGCACGCACGCACACACACACACACACACACACACACACACACACACACACACACACACACACACACACACACACACACACACACACACACACACACACACACACACACACACTTTTCTCTTCCATCATTATCCCACTCGGTCATCAGAAGCCAAATCCTAAGAGATATAAAAAGAAAAGAACCTTGCCTTGTGTGCACTCAGAAGATCATAAATGTCCTCATACTTCATTGCATCATACAACTCATCTGCCTCGGCCAAGAGAGTCTCCAGAGTGTTCTCCTTTGCTAAGACACTTCCAGCATAGAAACCACCTCCAAGGACGCCAAACATGAGAGCATTTGGGATGCTTGTTTTTGCCACCTAAAATTATTATGATAACATTAATAAGTAATATGTATATAAAAATATCAGTATATATCACATCACGTGTAATTATACCTTCAATTAAAATGTATAATGATAACAAAATAGTTTACCTTATGTGTGTTCATGATAATAAGTAATAAGCTAATGCATAATTCATGCAATACCCAGTAAGGATAGACATTACATAGTAACAAAGAAACTATTCCAATTATGTTAGCAACAACTCCCTGAAAAATAATGAATATTGCACTGCTTTAGTATGCTAATTACTTTATGTTATCCATTGGTAAGTAAAAAT
>NC_051399.1:8373035-8395535 GCF_015228065.2 Penaeus monodon | reverse complement strand
GTGTGGCGAAGTGTAGCAGAGGTGTGTGGTCACGGGGAGTCTCTGCCATGCTGGGTACGACCGCTGGAGACGAGTTAGCCAAAAAATCGCCGGGTTGTTTCTCAGTCATAAGTGGTACGTGTTTGGGGCAAGCAGGAGTCTATTTTGCGGGCGAGCGACGTGCTTTACTGCATGATTTTGGAGAAGTAACTCGTTCACCAAGGGCCATCTATCTATTTGGCCGTGAGATAAAGTTGTTATTTATTATTCTCCAACGCAACAGGACTGGACTGTGGACCATCAGTTGAAGGTTAGATCACTTAAAGAAACATGTTTTCCGTTAAGTGGCCTTGTACTTTACATGTTCTTCACATTTACCCCGAACAAGTGAAAAAAACTTAATTTCTGCAAACAAGAGTAACAGAAGTTTAAAAAAAAAATATGTAAATCAGACTTATTGAATGACTGTATGGAACTGTCATTGACTAATACCACAATGAAAAACATATTTCTAATTTAATATTAGAATCACCTCGCAAATCACGACTGTCACTGATTATCAACTGTCATTTTAAATATTCTCTCTCATCGTTAAGCCTACCATACCTTCACAATCCCCATTTCTTTAACATTTCCTAATTTACCTCATCCCCTATGCATAAGACTCTCGGGAAACAAAACAGTAGACTCACGGTCAGCCTCATCCACCTGCGGAATGTTTGGCAGCGCGGGGTAGCAGGTGTGGCGTGGCTTTGGTGGTCGTGCGGACTAACACGTGTCTTTTGTTTACAAGAAAAACAAAAAACAAAGTATGGAAACACTGCGGGGGTGGTCACAGGGTGCATGGGACTGGACTGAGAATGCGACGTTGAAAGCCAAGGGGGAATTTGTAAGAGAGGGAAGGGAGAGAGGGTAGAGCACGAGGCAAGTAGAAAGAAGAAGAAGAAGAAGAAGAAAAGAAGAAGAAGAAGGAGAGAGAGAGAGAGAGAGAGAGAGAGAGAGAGAGAGAGAGAGAGAGAGAGAGAGAGAGAGAGAGAGAGAGAGAGAGAGAGAGAGAGAGAGAGAGAGAGCGAGGGAGGGAGCGAGGGGTAGTAAAATGACAGAAATGAATGATAAGGAAAAAAAGAGGGGTAGGAAGAGGGTTCAGAAGAAAAATGCTGGAATGAAAATGAAAATAAAAAATGGGGGAAAGGGAGAAGACAAAGAGGGTACACAGATACTTGGATATACGAATATATGAAAAGACGGAAGAGAGAAAACAACACAGATTATGGGAGGTGATAAAGAAATAATAATAATTAAAGGGGGAAGTCCCTATTGTGTGTGTGTGTGTGTGTGTATGTGTGTGTGTGTGTGTGTGTGTGTGTGTGTGTGTGTGTGTGTGTGTGTGTGTGTGTGTGCGTGTGCGTGTGCGTGTGTCCAAAAAAATAACATTCAAATACTTTGAGCTAACAAAGAAACGCATGAAAAAATAACCATTCCTGTTTCTATAGGCAAAGTGAAAGTTAATAGACATTAGGTTACCGGAGTGAAAGTTCAGAATAACCGACCGATATGCGTATTTTATTTATTTATTATTATTTTTTTTTTGGTGTGTATTTTAATTGTAATATCAAACCATATTAGAAACACTGTATACAAAGTCAAATTCGCTTTGGTAAGTAAACGTGTAAACTTCACGCATTTGACCAGCATTAACTAAACCCACAGAAAGATTTAGGTCAACTATGGGTATGTTGAAAAATAACACCGCGCATAGCTTGTTCCCGCCGAACCCCAGCCAAGTAGTTATTTTAACCGTTTATTTATTGATTTATCTTTGAAAAAAGCTTTCTCTCTCTAATCTGAGATGGTCAAGGCTATTTTACAATCTTAGTGTAGATTGTTTTGATATTTTTGGTCAAGTATTGTAATTACTTATTTGTGTAAGAGTCTTTTCAGCCGTGGCACTTGAAGTAGTCCATTGCATAAGGACTGTCCTTGGTGCACTTATTTTGCAACACGACTTGCGTGAGCTTCTTTTTTTTTCATCAGAAGAGAGAGGCAAACAGAAAACAAAAAAGACACGAAAAATAATTGAAACTCAAACACGTAATTTTCTGAAAGTAGGTCTACTAACTTGCCTGCGTACTTGGCTCAGACCTAGTTCAATGAAGCTACAGATTAAGGGAAATAGTTTGTGAATAGTTTTTGTTGGCGTAAACAACGTGACACTCTCATCTACACGCACACACACACACACACACACACACACACACACACACACACACACACACACACACACACACACACACACACACACACACACACACACACACACACACACACACACACACACACACACACACACACACACACACAACACACACACACACACTCACACACACACACACACACACACACACACACACACACATACACACACACACACACACACACACACACACTCACTCACTTTATACTGCCAAAACTAAAAGCATAAGTATTTCTTTATTTGTTTAGCGTAAGCCAAAATCTGTTTTAGAATATGCATATTATGTAGAGGGAGAGGGCGACGATTGATGAATTTCAGTGCAACTCACTGATGCAACTCTTTTTTTTTATCTCGCAGGTGCAAGGTGTGGTGATGGCGTCCCACTGTTCGCCGACGTCTCTGCAGCAGGCGTGTGAGGTGGCCGCTGCGGCGTGGCTGGTGCAGTGGTCTGGACTGGTAGGCCAAGTGACCGCCCGAGCCTCCGCCCCTTACAGACAGCCTCTTCCACTCAGGGACTCGGCGGCACTTCCCGGGGTTCAGAGCGGAGGCAAGAGTCTCCTCTCCTCTACGGCGAGCTGTGACATTTCCCGCGCCTGTAGATGCAGAGCTTCTTCCCTGAAGGCTGGACTGCAGGTTCACAAGGGAGCGGAAGTGAGGTCGTCGAAAACTTCGGGGCGTAGTAAAGCCCCTAGAACGACTCCCATCTTGCAGTACGAGGAGCCTCATTCTGCCCCGAGTCACGGACTGAACGAGACAGCTGTGAATCTTTTCCATAGCCACGCACAACCCTTCACCGACGGCACTTGCTCTTTAGATCGCCCGTCTCCACGCAGCACACAAGCTTTAAGTTTCCCCACGTTGATAAAAACAACTACCTCAACCGACCTTTGTAGAGATATATATAATAACATAGTTAGTGAAAATGTAACACAGTGTTCTTCATTCTTTAAAAGCCACCTGCCTCCTCTTCTGATCAACCAAATCCTTAGCACCGCCTGGAGGCTGATGTCCCAGCAGGTCACCCTCGGAGGTCGACTCGAGGCTGTCCCCGAGTACCAGGTGGTTGACTGGGTGCGGCGGGCTCCCGTGTTGCTGAGAGTGGCAGGGGCTCTGGCACGACGCTCCTTCCCGCTCGATCTTTCAGGTGTCCCCGAAACTTGTCTTGACGCGCTGATGGCAGAGATAAATGAAAAACTGCCTCCGGATCAAGTCAATAGATTGGTGCTCCCGAAGGCCAAGTTCAAGTCTTGTAAATCCGCTGTGCTAGAGTGCCAAGGCATTTTACTACAGTTCCTGAAGAAAACTAATCTCGCAAGCCTAACGCTTCATTCAGAACTCTGTGATAACTCAGCCCTTGAGACTATTTCTACTCTGTCACTACAGGAACTTGATATTGGCAGCAGTACAGTTACAGAAGAAGGTATAATCAATAAGTTGTGTGGCTTGCCATTTAAAACAGGTAGTGAAGTAGTTGAGGCCCTTAGAGATTGTCGGTATTCATCAACACACCTCAGTAAGTATCTACGGAAATTTAGCATGTCATTTCAGAACATCTCATCTCCAGTCTATCACCTCATCTTAGTACTGTTTCCAGAGTTACATTTTTACAATCCTCACAGGGACATCAAACCATGCATCCGTGAATATGTAAGACTTGGGTTATCACTGGAAAAAGAACATGGTAGCACAACTGCAAGAAAACTTAAGTTGCAGAAGATTTCCTTAGGTAATGCCACAAGGTCTGAAATTTTGGAAGTTAGTAGGCTCTGTCCATCTACAACAGAAATATCGCTGAATGTTGAACTGAACGCCGAGGAGACCCTTAATGCATTAGAATCCTTTGCTCAGCTGACAGACTTTAAACTAAGTTATTATCCATCCTTTGCTTCTTCGGCTCCTAAACTCAATGGGTCTATTCTATTGCCACTTCTCCTGACTTACAAAAACCAGATCAACAGTCTCAGTCTTACAGGCTTTAACATATCAGACAAATGCCTGCATGAACTTTCTCAGCTACCTGAACTAAAGTCTTTGTCAATGGCAGATTGTTGGCTGTCAAATCCAAAAGGTCTTTCTCCAGACCCATTTTCCAGTTTGGAGAAGCTTAGCCTGCAATTTCTGCCACCAAATTCAACAATGCATCTTCTCACATCTAGTAAAAAATTACATAGCCTTAGTTTAGACTTTGTTGCTTCAGAATGGGAAGGCAGTGCTCTCTCTGATACCCATGTGAAACAGCTTGTGATCTCTGGAAAGCTAAATGCGTTACAGTCATTCACTGTTGCTTCACCCTATTTGACTTTGGCCTCTGTTAAGAGCCTGACACTCCTTCCAACCCTCAGGAGCGTGGGCCATCTTGCTCGCTGGGGACTCACTGATGAGGAACTTCATTGCATTAATCATTCTGGACCTCCTCACCTCATCTGCATGCAATAATTTGTTTGGGGGTAAATCATTCCCTTACCATGTTTAGGATAATCCTACTGAAAGGATGATTAACTTTCCTGTGATATATATGAGTATACATAAGTAAGAGGCAATACCCCATATAATATATCAGGGTAGATTTAATGTTAACTTGTTACATTTAAAACATACCATTTTTCTCATATTATACACAAACATATATTTTTTCCATAACATTATAGTGTTTCATGCTTCACCGTCATTGCATACAAACAGTTTACAAGAATTTTGGTCTTCCCCTACACTCTTGCTGCTACTGTGGTAAACAAATGCAAAGTTAAAATTGCAGTTTTATCTTATACTCATTATTAAAGTAGAGTAACAGTATGTGATAATTTTTTTGGCAGAGGCAAGAAAATGAAACTAATTTCTTTACTAATATGATACTGTTAAGATGATGTTACAGTTACATGATAATTGTGTTAATTTTAAGTTTATCTTTGGCAACAGACAGGTGAATGAATACCTGACCAACTAGATTAAGCATGTTACTGATGTGATATCAATGTAATGTGATTTTTGTTTTTTATTTTTCCAAAAGATTTCTTGCAAACAATCTACATTCAATTCAGAGTCATTACACTTCTACACATTTATTTGCTATTTTATAAAGCACTTGGAATGATAAATACCTGCTGAAACCATATAAATATAGTTGGATTTAGAAGTTACACAACCTAGAATTACGAATGTTAAGAGAAGGTTAGGTAAATGACAAGAAATACATAAAAAAATTCTGATATATATTTTGAGTTGTATGTGAATATTTAAAAAAAAATATATTATGGGTAAGCTGTCTGAAGCATAAACAAAACAAACAAAAAAAAGGTTTGAATCAAATGGTAAGTAAAAACTGGTCGTTGTCGCTGCGACAGTGATCTCAATACTTTCACAAACAAAATAGTATTAGTAACTGAAATATACTCAACATTTTACATCTTTACAGGTTTGTATTTTTGTCTGTCAGTCTCTATCTGTTTACTTCCTTCTCTCCCTCTCCCTCCCTTAAAGGAGTTAAGAATTGTGCAGATAAACTACAGCTTTTAATTATCTAATACGAAAAACTAAAGACTGCCAATGGTTAGTCAATTAAAAAATCCTGAATAAGCACATTGTACCTCTCAGACTGAAGACTAGGCAAGACATATATGGATAACTACCCTAAGAAAAAATATTGCATTGTATAGAATGATACTGTCATCAAGATAAAGTGCATAACATATCCACAAGATTTAGCAACCATCTGTCAAAAATCAGAAATTGATAAACTCGTCACCGGTACCCTTGGTTTATCTCAGAATTTGTTTCAGATTCTTTTGAATTCTCTTTATTTCATTTATCTAATAAAATCATCACAGCATTTCTACTAAATCCTACTTCACTTTTATGATCTCTCACATACTTTTTCACATCATCTTCTGCCTATTTGACAGTCCTTTTGTTTATACTCTTTAATTGCTGTAAAAAGACTGGTAGATTTATAGGACTAAACCAATAATGTTGTTTCTCTAGATAAGCCCGGTGAGTAGGATTAGAAGACACAGACACAGATAGATAGATAGATAGACAGAGAAGACAGAAATGCAGAAAGACAGAAAGAAAAGAAGAGCTGGAGAGATGGGAAAGATAGATTGCAAAAACAAGGCAGAGACGGACTGAGAGAGAGGAGGTGTAAGAGGAAAGAAAGGAGACAGAGAATACATAAACAACAAAAGAGAGAGAGGATGGAGCTACATAGAAGATAAAAATATCTGATTATTTGCAATATTCACATTTCTCATTTGCAGATGCAAATATATAATTGCAGATCTTTTATTGCAGATACCCAACACATCACTAAAACTAATTATCTTTAGTAAAAGACAGAGAATATGTTTTATATTATAAAAAAAGCATTTTTAAATTACAACATCAATACAATTCCATGGCTCATTAGCAATAGCAGCAGAATAATTTTATAATTAATGAATTATTAACAAATTATTTTTCATATGATGTATAAGTATGTTTCAACATTGAAATCTTGCCTATTTCATATAAAATAATGTTACATAGTAGGAGCCAAGAGATGCCTCAGCATTTCAATTTTTGGGTTTTTTTTTCGTCTTTTTATAGCGAGCTTATATACACAAATGTCTGACATACTGGTGACATAAAGAATTACTGTTTTCTTTCAAAGTATATTTGACAAAACATACATCACAATTTTCACAAATTTCAAGTTTTCCTCTATAAACCAAACCATATTATGATACCTAACCTATCATTCAAACACAAATCTTATAGACAACTGAATTTTCAAATGTCTATAAAACACAAATCAATTTATATTTTTTTATTTTTAATCTGCTTCATTATCCTGAGGAGAATACATCAAAGTATACAGGCAAACTCAAAATTACAAACCTTCTTTGATGAACAATAAAGACACTGGTACCAATAACTGGGTATTTGTCTCATAACAGAAAACTCTAATTAGCAAACTCATACTAAAAGTACTTTCTTCCCTTCTTTTATTAAATTACAATAATTTGTAATATGTACATAAATATAAGATTTGACTATGCATTTACATTTCTCAAAAATTAACTGGAGGAACACTGAGGTAGTTGATGCTTTCTCAATGCTAGTTCCATGACATCTGAATCCACTGGGGCATTGGTAAATATGGAACCTGAAAAGTATATTAGTAAGTTTAATTTAATGAAGAGATTTTTCATTTCAGATACATGCAACGAGGCATAAATTATTAGGTTCCCACAGCAATAGAAAATCTTAAAACAATAGCTGTGTTACTCGGAACATCATTGTAATGTCCTACTATATGCATGTCTGTGATCCCATGATGTTATATTATTTGAATGCAAGACATACCAGGATGTAACCTCTGCAACAGCTTCCCACACAGAACAGTTATTTGCACGCAAGACATACCAGATGTAACCTCTGCAACAGCTTCCCACACAGAACAGTATATTTCATATCTCCTGTACACAATTCACTTGCACTGCCTGATGTATAATACATATAGTACACATATACCTAGTAATCCAATCTATATAATCCACCTATACACTTGGGCCTTGTTCCACTTATCAAAGATATTGCCTACACAAGGTGGCCTCCAATTATTTCTCCCTCCTCGAACCTACACCAACATTCATCTTAGCTTCTACAGGATTGAAGCACAACAATCTGGCTCCCTTGCTGGCCTGCATTAAGTGCTTGCTTTACAATTTTCTCCATTAACAGAAAGGCCTGATGAAGTTATTCCTTTCAGAACCATATGAAACCAATGCAAATGAATGAAAAATAAGCAAGACATATGCCCTCCATTGCATCATCAAATATCACTTACTGTCCTTCTCAATGCATTTCTGTCTCTCATACTCTACCTACTCGATACCTACCATGGGTTGTCAGCCATCCTGCTTTCAGTCTACCACTCAGATGACTGCTTGCTACACTAGGTCTTGACTTTGTGATCCTCTTCCCCTTTCTGTTCTCCACACTCAGCATATTCTCAAAACATCTCTACAAATTCTGCTCTACTAGCTAACTCCTTCACCCTTTCCATATGCCTATAGACATCACTCTTCATTCTGTCCCATCTGGTCAACCTGAACTTCATTGCCAGCATCTCTTCTGCATCTCTCACAGCCCATCTCTGCTGCAGACAACAACGTTGGCACAGGCCATACAGACCCTCATACTGAGATTGTTTAACTTCTACACTCTTTACATTTTGCCAATAACAGGCACAGTATCTCCTGCCCTCTCTTACATGTTCCAAGTTTCTCATAGGTCTGCCACCAGCTTCATATGCTTTTCCTAGATCGATGAATACCCTGAACACATCTCTTCCTTTTGCCCAGTACATTTTACATACATGTCTCAATGCCTCTGAACTCACACTGCTGATCTACGAAGATATCAGTTCCCCACATTTATCCTCTCTCCCTAAAACCACCCAAAACTACCTACCTACCTACCTACCACAAGCAACAAACCTTCATAGCTGCTGCATTTATGTCTATTACTTCTCTTGATATTTATAATAAAACCTGTCACTGGGTTATGTTTGTCCGGTAGTGTATTTTTTGTCATAATTTTCTACTTGCAAAGTTTAACATATAACAGCCACACTAGCTGTACTGCATGTCTATAGTAACTATGCAATATAGGTACACTACTGTGCCCAAAACAAGTTTGATATGTGTAAAATATAGTTTATACCAGATCATATATTACTCTATATCATAGAAAATATTGTGGACACAAAGTGATGCATTATTGTATTAGCAAACATTATATGAATCATGTACATAACCTTGCATCAGTTCAGAACAAAAGCAGCACTTACCAACAAACACATGTGATCCCCAAAGCCTGTGTGATATAACCTTGCAGCAACCCAGGTCCTCAATACGAAATCCCATGTGTCTGTAACGTTCATCGGTCTCAAACAGAGTCGCATTTGTAAACTGTCCATGATAAGGCCGCCCGCAGCTTGGGTCAATGAAGTCCGCCCAGTAACCTTCCGACTTGAAGATGCTACAGATATCCTCAGCAGCCATGATGAACTGGTGCAAAGGATACATGTATCAAACAACATACACATACATGCACGAGAAAATGAAGATGGACAGGAATGTTCTGCAGAGTTATACATTCAACAAGTTCATCCCTCTCCACCTGCATATCTCAAACAAGAATCTTCCAATATGTAATAAATATTCATCAGACTGCCAAGGGCTAGAAATCATACACAGGAAATAATATCTGCTGGACTTACATATTCAATGAGTTCATCCCTCTCAATCTCCATGTCTTCTGACCAGGCACTCATGTCGCTTCGGGTCTTCTGACTGAGGGTTATCACAGCCAAGGGTCCGTCCTGAAGGTTATGGCCAGGAAACAAGTCTAGAAAATCTGAAATATGCAAAAGTCAGTCTTTCTGCCTTACAAGCTAATTTAATGATATCTATTTCCTTTGTTTAAAATTTGCTTATTGATCCTAAACTTTGTAGTTTCTTCCACACAATAATTTCAATGGGGTTCCGGCAAAGAGGATGACACATGTACAATGTTGTAACAGTTGGGAACTGACAACTTATGCAAATATGTGCTCATATGTAGCTTATATTCTGATTGCATTTTCTAGCCAAACTTGATATTTTCACAATGCATATCAGACTTTATTAGTAGATTTGTGCATTTACTCATATATACATACACTTGACAGATCATTCTTTTCTTTAACATATTCACCTATTAACTATTTTTATTTATTTATTTTTCATGCATTCATTACTTAGTTATGATGTCTTTACATTCCAAAATGTTCATATAGACTTTTATGTTCTCTTTAGACAATTCTAGAACAGTTTTCTTTTACTTTGAAGCTATGCTATACAGTATATGTACGAGGAAAGATACATTTCCTGGTTTGTAAAATTATGGGGATTATAGTGAAATTTCAAATAACATATAAGAAGAAAGATTCAAAAGATTTAAATTTTTTCCTCTCTTATAGCAATGAATACATTCTAATCTTGCAGTAAGAAACTGTATATGTATATGTATATTATATATATATATATATATATATATATATATATATATATATATATATATATATATATATATATATTATATTATAATTATAATTATATCATAATTACATATATATAATTATATTATAATTACATATATATAATTATATACATGTATATAATTATATATATAATTATATACTTATAGATAACTATATACATATATAAATATATACATTATATTATTATATACACAAACACAACATACTACACATCACAACAACATATCATACATCACTACACACACCATACATCATCACACATCACACACATCCACACAAACATACATATATATATTATATATATATATATTATATATATATATATATATAATATTATATATATCATTATATATTTATTATATATAATATCATGATTAATTATTATTAATAACTAATATATTATATAGTATATATAAATATATATAATATATATATATTATATATATATATATATATATATAATATTATATTATATATATATATTATATAATATATATATATATATATAATATACATACATATAAATATATATATATATATATATATATATATATATATATATACATAATTTATATATATATACTATATATATATAATATATATATAATATATATAATATATACATAATTTATATATATATATATATATATATACATATACACATATACATATATATACACACACACACACACACACATATACATATATATATATATTATATAATATATATATATATATATATATATATATATATATATATATATATTATATATATATATATGTGTGTGTGTGTGTGTGTGTGTATATGTATAGTGTATATGTATATATATTTATGTATATATTTATGTATATTATATATACATATATATACATATATATACATATATATACATATATATACATATATATATATATATATATATATATATATATATATATATATATATATATATATATATATATTTATATATATTTATATATATATTTATATATATATTTATATATATATTTATATATATGTATGTATGTATGTATGTATGTATGTATATGTGTGTGTGTGTATATGTGTGTGTGTGTATATGTGTGTGTGTGTATATGTGTGTGTGTGTATATGTGTGTGTGTGTATATGTGGTGTGTGTGTATATGTGTGTGTGTGTGTATATGTGTGTGTGTTGTATATGTGTGTGTGTGTGTGTAGTGTGTGTGTGTATATGTGTGTGCGTGTGCGTGTGCGTGTGCGTGTGCGTGTGCGTGTGCGTGTGCGTGTGCTTGTGCGTGTGCGTGTGCGTGTGCGTGTGCGTGTGCATGTGTGCATTATATATATATATATATATATATATATATATATATATATATATATATATATATATATATATATATATATATATATACACACGCAAGAAATATGGCAAACTTCTTACCAAACATCCTTCCTACCTTTCTTGATCAGCTCTGGGCACTGCTGTGCACGGCATTCCAAAATATCAGCTGGCTGTGGCATGTCTTTTATTGTCTCGTCAACAATATCTTTATTCAACTCTTCAGTATTTCGTATATACTGATCTATAGCCTGAAAATATACAAGTTTTTATTAGAATCAACATTCGCATTACTTAAGAAGCATATATAAGTTTTAAATTATTGGAAAAACCTACTGTTTTGACCTACTCTACATTTCAACCCTTTTTGACATTTGCTGGAAGGGCTGAAAATCCTCCAAAAATTATGGACACCATTTCTGCTTTTCCCATTGAACAATGAAGCTACAACAACAATAATGAGAAAGACAGAAAAAGAAGAAGTTAAAAATAAAATAAAAAATTAATGTATATATATATATATATATATATATATATATATATATATATATATATATATATATATATATATATATATATATTGATTACTGCACAACAAACATCCAAAGCTCTAGAGGACTTAATCTATTCTCTTCTAAGCACATCTCACTCACACTGGCCTGGTTTTCGTGGTTGGTTCTGCTTGTGAGAACATCCGGGAGGGCACCAGGTGTAAGTTTCCGTCTGAACTGAATAGGAGGACGCACGGCTGGTTCGAGTTGTTGGCTCAGGCCTACATTGCCCGGGAGTGGCAGTCGGTGGTCACTTGGGCCAAATATTCCAGCTCTTATGTCTAGCCAGCTATGGAGTGGCTCTGAAGGGACAGTATGAGGTTTTGAGTATGAAGATGACAAATAATTTCATCAGACTGTGTAACAGCAAAAAAAGAAAAATCTCTGAATACCGAAGCCAATGCTGAAAGACTATCAAACCTGAAAAAAATTAAGCAACAAAATGAGCTTGTTTCTTCATGTTACCACAGAGATCATAAGCAGGAAAAATGTACAAATGTTAATCACATATACCTCCAGCAACCTCCTGCACATCAGTTGTTTCTTTAGGGTCTTTCTGTCCCTGGCTTGAGAATCCTCTTTTCGATATGCAGAATGTTTGTAAATTGCGTGCATACAAAACTATACCTCGCTCTCTTGAACACAGCAACTGAAAGGGAAATTTATATGACATTATATATATTGTATATTTAAGAGTATATTCAAATTATATTACATGCAGGGAAGAAGGTTTATAGGTAAACATGCAGACTTTCACACACACACACACACACACACACACACACACACACACACACACACACACACACACACACACACACACACACACACACACACACACACACACACACACACACACACACACACACACACACACACACACACACACACACACACACACACACACACACACACACACACACACACACACAATTGTAAGCACCTAATTATTTATTTCAGTATAAATTCATTTATTCATTTATTCTGAATCTTGTACTTACTCTCAATTAGTTCACTTTGTTCATAATTCTTTCTGATTAATTTTACATGCTCTTAATCAATTTATTCCCAATAAAGAAAACAATTCTCAGTATTATATAAATTCACTACAATTATAAGCTTTCCACTATTAATAACACATGCTTTGAAGACATTTTAACATGCAGTTAAAATCTAAATCCTGCCCATCAGAGTTATTCACCAGTGTTCAGGATTTAAATTTTCACAAAACCAAGAGAAAAGTAAAGGATCTTACAAACACGAATCTGCATTCCCCATCACCTTTCAAATCTAAAACTCTTGTGCTTCATAACTTTACTAAGTTTGATCTGATTATATTCTTTGGGAATAAATCTACAATCAGATTTAGATTCTCAGCAAAATGCTCCCTTTTGATTCTTCCAGTGACACATTTCCAGTTTACATGGACGGCCTTATTATCATTACACAAAATATAATACATAAAGCACTATATAAAACTATATGCTCAATACATCAGGACAAAATAGATAATGTAGGTGTTTGCTAGGTAATGCTATGCTACGTGAAAACTTGAAGAAATACTCACTCTTGCTGCCATTCCTAATAGGAAAACTTGAGGTCTTCAAAGAATATTCAAATTCTCCTTCCTGAGTGTACCTACTACTTCTCTACGATCAAGTCCTGCAAAGTCAATCTAGAATGTAGAGAATATTCCATTTTCATCTACTTTGCAACACTATTATTTATTATTATTACTCTTCTTTTTAATGACACTATCATTAGTTTGTGATATGGAAAATAATATTTTCAACCAAAAGTCAAACATTTCACTATCTTCATACATGCCACCACAACAAAATTCAACATCAAGGTTGTAGCATGAATAATCAACTTTAGTATATAATGCTGATAACTTTACACACATCAAAACATATATCACAGATCTTGCTTTGTAAAAATATCCATTCCGATTTAAAACTTTTTTTTTTACCATTTATCATACTCATAATAAATATTATTTCATAAACCATGACTTTTTTCAGTTCTTCACCAAGTATCAAGGCAACTACTTTACCTCTATTTTTCTTGATAAAAATTGGCTATACATATACCTTGCATTCATTCAGAGAAACAATGTGATATGGCTAAGTAGGTTATAATAATTATTCAGACTTAAGAGAAAGGCATCAAACATCTAGGAAAAATTATGAGTTGGAATATCTATAGCTTCTACAGACTCAATATCATCAATGGATATAGTTCTGGTACTGATGAATAAGCTAACACATTACACTACTGGTACTCTATATGATGGTTTCCTTGTTGTCATGTGTATCCTGTATTGATAGCTTGAGAAGGTATTAAAAACAGAGTAATAGAAATTACAGGTTAAGAACAAGTAAAAAACTATATGCTATGAACCACATAGTAATTTATTACATTTGCAGCCCTAAGAATAGGGAGAGAAATTCATATTTTGCAGACTTTCAAAATCAGTTTTAAATAATCTATTGTAAACATGTAAGTTTACCAATGAGGACAACATTAATTATATTTCAGCACAACAATGCAATATGTAGGTATATGATAGCTTCTTTCTTTAGTCATTACTTGGCACAATAATAATAATAATAATGATAATAATAATAATAATAATAATAATAATAATAATAATAATAATAATAATAATAATAATAATAATAATAATAATAATAAAAACACACACACACACACTAATTTTCACTCTGTTATTTCTTTTAGTGTAGGTTCCATGATTAGTCTAGGTTAGGTTTGGATAGGTGAACAACCATTTCCTGTTATATAGGATCTTAATATCCCCCTAACATGCATTTCATCATGCACACACATATATACCTTAACAGTATATTTACTCTTTAGAGTAATAGATATATGGATACAGATAGGGATAAGTATGTATGTACTCTGTGTGTGTGTGTGTGTGTGTGTGTGTGTGTGTGTGTGTGTGTGTGTGTGTGTGTGTGTGTGTGTGTGTGTGTATGTGTGTGTGTGTGTGTATGTGTGTGTGTGTGTGTGTGTTGTGTGTGTGTGTGTGTGTGTGTGTGTGTGTGTGTGTGTGTGTGTGTGTGTGTGTGTGTGTGTGTGTGTGTGTGTGTGTGTGTGTGTGTGTGTGTGTGTGTAAATATACATATATATGAATAAACACGTATGTGTGAATCAGTTACAGGATCAAAGTTTTCTTCCACAATCTCTTATCAAATTCAGTTAAACCATACTAAGCTAACCTTCATCATGATAGTCTGGTAAAACAGAATCTATTCTGCCTGAATATATATCTGAAGTATGTTGGTCTTTGCTAGAATATGAAGCAAAGAAGTAATGGCACTGCTTGAAGGGGTCCTATTTCAGCAAATACCCGTATAATATACATAAATTCCAGCCTGCTTATTCTACCTCTTCTGAGACATGCACATGAAAATGCCTTGAGCATTCCATTTAAACTCAAACTATGAGGTTGATGAAATTTTGTCTCTATAAATTACAGAACTCAAACAGATCTCCCTGGCACCTGGAATCAGCCTTAGTTCCATCTTGCCAGAATATACATATACAGACATGCTGTCCCACTGAGTTTAATTTATTAACTGTCTCCACAAGTACTTAATCATAAAGGAGTCAATTAATTCCTACCCACATTACTTGTTTACCCTTATTCTTGATTTGTAAAAATATTCTTTTATGTCTTATATTGCTATTAGTAAAGTTCATGACATTATAATAAACATATTGTCCATAATAAAAATAACAGCATCAATACTGATAGCATTAAAAAATATATATATATTTCCCAAAAACTCAAAGAAAGATGAAATCAAATGAAGTCACAAGGTCAACCTTCACTGACACACCAAAAGCCTTGGTTCAAGACTTTGGGACCTGACTTCAGTCCAGGATTACCACCAGGCTTACAATCATTATCTACGGAATATGAAGAGTTAGAGCTTAAGTGTTCTTTGCCCAGGTCCTACAAATTTTTCTGTGGACAAGTCTTCAACTCACAAATTTGTTAAATATTATTGTGCAGTTGTTACACCATTAAATTACATTTTAAGTCAACCTAGACACACCAAATCCATGGGAGTGTAACTGTAATAGATTTGAAACAAGCAACTGGGCAGCCAGATGTGGCTCCATCATTACCAGGGTTTAATACAGCTTGTATAATGGAGGGTAAAGGTGTGGAGGCCATGGCTATCACTTGACACCACAAATGTCAAGCAGACAATCTATTGTTACATAAAAGAACAGTTCACATAGAGGAACCCGGATTTGACAAGACCACTATGGGAGACAAAGGAAGAAAATGCAGGAGAGAAGTAGAGGAGACGAGAGTCTAAACACGTGGCAACCATGGCCAGAGCTTTGGACACGTATTTTGGCGGAGTTGGTTGGTAGTACAGGTGGAAGTGCTGGGTGGAATAACCCAGCCAGGCTGGAGGAAGAGTGAGTGCAGCCTAGATAGAGTTTGAGAAAGAGTGAAAAAGAAAAAAGAAAAGGAGAAGTGGAAAATATAGGTACCAAGGAAAGTCCCTGCTGATGTGCCTGTTAGAGCAATGCTAGAGTCCTGCCAATGCTCCCACCCCAACAGTGACTTGGTAACTAGCAGAGTAGAGGATCAAGCAGATGCTCCAGGGACAAATGAGCAAACAAAGAGGACTGGAGCTGACAGGTAGTGTATGATTCAAGGGTTGTTACACGAGTGCATGACATGAGGATGTGCTAACACAAGTGTGACTACATTAAGGCCCAGAGAGAGTTTAAGTGCGACATTTTCACAAGTTTTACAAGTACAGTAATAAAGTGTTAACAGCCTGTGTTCAGGAATCAATAAATGGTTAATTACCTTGTGTTTATGGACAGGAAGTAACCATTAACCCATAACTGACGGGTAGCATTCATAGAGGCCGGGGCCTCGCTGCCGGGGGCTTATATCGTCGCCCTAGCATGTGCGACCACTCATGCCAAATACCAGCATCCCATGCCGTTTCTTCGTAATACTACGAAGATATATTGTATTTTCAGTTTTCATTATTTTTTACAGTCTCTACTTGCCAAACTTCCTGATAAATTGAGACTGAAGGGTATTTTTGTTGTTATATAGACTCCATAGTTGATCATTATTCGGTCTATAGTTCGAATAAAATAAGCAGTGTGCAGCATCATGGAGTTGAAATTGTTGGTTTGTTGCATTTTTTTTGTTTATTGCATGGTAAAAATGAGAAAGTGTTAAAACCGACTTAATCACACCTTCACTGGCAAAAAAATAATCTTTTGCCGTGATTGTAACAAAAAAAAAAAAAAAAAAAAAAAAAAAAAAAAAATCATGGCATGTCCATACATACTCTATGGCATGTGCGTACGTGCCCCCCAGCAGATGGTCCCACCATGCCATGGCATGTGCGTACATGCCACCCATCGGCAATGGGTTAATAATCAATAATTTTGTACTTCTGTGATACTTGTACTTTCATTTCATGTTCAGTTCTGTGAACTGAACATGAAATGAAAGTATAAGTATCAATTTCATAAATATTCTTATAATTAAAGTTTAGAAAAATAGTATTTTCTAGTTAGTGCTTTCTATCCATTCTATCCACCCAACACTTCAACATAAAGTAGGTAAATGTTCATAACACCTACATACACCTGATCATCATGATACTGGTACAATATCAAATATCTACTTTATTTGTGATATGCAATGGCTATTTATAATATGTCAATTTCTAATACTAGGATTAAATCTGCTTGAATGATCACCATGGCCTCCATTCCTACTGCGATTCAGCAATGCTCCACCACATATACTTGGCAACTTTGAGCTTGAAAATGGTTCCATAGCTGACAGCAAGGCAGAATAAATCTTGCCAAAATATGCATAGTCAAAGTTTTTTCTTTCACTGACATGTCTTTAGTATTATGAGTATAAAAGCAGCTGAGTCACAGCAGGTAAGTCTATAAGTAATTGTGGGCTTACCTTTCCTTTTGGCATTAATATTCTTATTTCTTTTTAAGGTTAATGTTAATGAGAGCAACACACAGAGATTGAGGGAAATGGACACTACCATCTTATCATCATCAATAACGGTATGCTTATGTTTGAGCAGCCATGGACCTCTCCACCATCCTTCGCCACTTAACTCGATCTTGAGCTTTTCTTTCCACTTGAACCATCGACAGCCCGCAAATATCTTTGATGTTGTCGTTCAGTCTTATCTTCAGTTTGCCTCTTCCTCTGTTTCCTATCACCATCCCTGTCAGCAAGTTTTTCTCAATACTTTTACTTCTCATAACATGACCAATAAACTTTAGTTTTCTTTTGTTCAAGATGTCCAACAGCCGGTCTTTACAATTTATTTTTCTCAGCACTTCATCATTCGTTTTCTTTTCTATCCAGTTATTACGTAGTACTCATCTGTAACACCACAGTTCAAAACTATTGACCTTTTTCTTGTCTATCTTCTTCAGCACCTACTCATAAAAAATAGAGTAGGAAGCAATACAGTTACTTCTGCAGCGGCCTCGTATATACCAAGAAATGACAAAAATACCCTCTGCATGTCCACAACATCCTCACACAGCCATAGTTCTTAACGTCATGTATTCTGCAAGTTCGCATGAGGTATTAACCCGTTATTGCCGGGCATAAGATTTCACTGAGATCAATTAAAATCTAGTGATATCTGGCAGCGGCCAGACAGTGGGCGCGAGAGTCTGCTACGTGAAGCCAAACGTCCCACTCCACTCGCTCTGGCGCATCGCCGCACGTACAAGCTTACCCTGCCGAGAGACCCGTTTTCTATGACGTGTCTACACATGAACCGGCAATAACAGGTTAATAAAGGGGGGGGGGGCACAGGTGGTCTTGCCCCCCTGTCTAGGAACTAAATAAATATGAAAGATTAGGTTCGGATTTTGGGTTTGCATGTTATCCTGGATTTGGATCTTTGTCTCTTGGAGGGTGCGTCGCTCTCTTCTTTATATATATAATACTAGTTTTATGTGTTCTTCAAGGACATTACCTTAGTTTTCGTCTATCTCCGCGCAGCTTATCATTTCCTGATTTACCTATGTTATTCAGTGAAATGCTTTAGAAGTCATTAACCTACCGATGCTGTAACAGAAAACTCGCCTATTTCAATACACAAAACTGTGCCTCGAGAAATTCCTTAATGTATTTCCCATTATTCCATCTCTACTTCCTCGTCCCCCTTTCCTAATTCCAAACACATATCTCCTACAAAACCTTATAAATTCTACCTCCTACTTACCCACACGAATAAAACAGGTGCTAATATACTCACTAGGTATGTGAGGTGAATCCAAAAGGACCTTGAAGTTAATAAGGAGAGAGAAAAACGAAAAATCTTTGAAGGTCTCACGAAACTACAGAGGTTCTTCTGATGTTTACGTCTACCTCGACCTTGAATCACCAACGTCACTGTTTCTTAGAACCTTTGTTACTTTGGTACGATTGAAGGGGTATTTCATCATGCAAGGTGAAGTGTATTTATGGTGGTATTGATCTAAGGTTGTGGTCGAAATATACACCTATCAAGAGCTATTTATTGCCTCATTTAGTTCTGTGGTTCTCCGGGATACTCTTACTGGGTAACGTTGGATCTTTTATTTATTTATTCATTTGTTTGTGGTTGAAAAAATCAGTAAAAGAAAAAAAACAATAAATATTTCTAACACTATAGAAATCTACAGCAGGCTTGGTGAATTTATACAATACGCAAGCATATTTCCTTTTTTTATTATTTATATTACTATTTTTTTTCTCTCAGTTATTTATCCATGATCACGGGATGCAATGTGTTTGTATCACTAAAAGAATGTTGAAAAGAATGTCAGCTAAATAATGATAAGAAGAAAACAATGATGCTATGATAATAAAGCAAAATCATTGTAATCGCAAACGTTGCGTCATCGAACATATTCATTGCAAACGTTTGTAATTTCAATACCATTCTCGCATTTCTTTAATAAATTGATGGATTGTTAATTAATTGGTAGCACTGAATCCTTTTAACTGTAAAGCAAGTTATTCTGAAATAAATAAAATTCTCTACATTGTGTCTATTTCTATATTATATCTATGTTGCAGAGATCCTTAAATGTTGCACTTCCTCTGCCGTTTATGTATTTTTTATGCGATTGTTTGCATTTCTTGTTCTTCTTTCGCTTTTTATAGTTCGTTAAAGTCCTTTTCAATTTTTATACATATTGTATTTATTGTATTTATTTTTATTTATTTATTTTTTTTCGTATTCGCTTTTTCAGTTTCCCAATAGGTCGTATTTAATTGTATTCACTTTATTTTCTAAATATCAACGTTTATCATTATTTTTATAGATTGCACATTTTCTTTCTCTTTTTTTCTATTCTCTTTGATCTATCGACGAGATACCAGTTCGGAATTTTATTGCAATATTGCCGCATCAATTTCTCAGTATTTCACTTTTATTTATTTATTCTATTTATTATTTTATTTTCTCTTTTCCTATTTATTGTATATTTTATGTTGCATGCTGTGATACTTTTTGAATATATATATATATATATATATATATATATATATATATATATATATACATTTTATATATATATATATATATATATATATATATATATATATATATATATATATATATATATTTTTTTTTTTTTTTTTTTTTTTTTTTTTTTTTCTTCTTCTTTTCTTCTTCTTCTTCTTCTTCTTCTTATATATATATATATATATATATATATATATATATATATATATATATATATATATATATATACACAAAATATATACATATATTTATATTAGATAAAATATATATATATATTTATGAGTGTGTTATTTTTTTTCATGTTTATTTGGTTGTGTAATTGTTTGTCTGTCTATATGTATGTATCTTTCTCTCTCTCTCTCTCTCTCTCTCAGGCTCCCTCTCTATTTATCCGGGCTTGGGACCGGCACTGACTTGCTCACTCAGTGGCTAGATTACGTTTTGACGTCCACAGAGAGATATTATATAGCATGCGCATTTCTACATATTCACTTGACACATGTAGACAGATATACTCACACACGTAGGCAATCGAGGTAAAGTTCCTTGCCCAAGGGAGCAACGCGCCGGCCGGTGACTCGAACCCTCGAACTCAGATTGCCGTCGTGGCAGTCTCGAGTCCGATGCTCTGACCGCTCAGCCACCGCGCCCTCAATAGAATAGGTTGCAGAAATCCTTAAATGTTGCCGAGAACACTTCCTCTGCTAAGGACTTGGGAGAGAGAGAGAGACAGAGAGAGAGGAGAGGGAAAAAGAAAAAGGAAATTTATATATATATATATATATATATATATATATATATATATATATTTATGTATATATATATATATATATATATATATATACATATATATATATATATATATATATATATATATATATATATATATATATATTTGTTTATATTGTATGTTGATGTATTTTTTATTCGATTGTTTCCATTTCTTGTTCTTCTTCTTTCTCTTTTTATACTTCTTTATAGTTCTTTTCAGCCTAAGTCAGTGCCGGGTAAATAGAGATGGTGACTCGATAAAAACACCGGGCGGAAGGCAATGGCAAATCACCGCTCTAAATTGCCAAGAGAAATCATGGAAGCCCATGATCGCCAAGGCCGCGGTGGCCGAATGGTTAGAGCGTCGGACTGTCACGACGGCAATCTGAGTTCAAGGGTTCGAGTCACAGGCCGGCACGTTGTTCCCTTGGGCAAGGAGCTTCACCCCGAATGCCTACCTAGCCACTGGGTGGCCAAGCCAGCCCAAGTCAGTGCTGGTCCCAAGCCCGGATAAAATAGAGAGAATGATTACCTTAAAAAGATAACATCAGCACTCTCCATGGAAAGGAACCGGGGACCCTACCACGTAATCACTCCAAGAGCATCACAACATGAAAACTACAATTAAGTATCATGCTGTGACCACGGCGGCTCAGACATGAATCTACCGTTAAAAGAAGAAGATAGTTCTTTTAACATTGTCAGCCTGGTTTCCCACTGAATAACGCGCCCCTTGATAACCCACGCGACGGGCGATGTGGTATGAATTATCATTTCTGTATTTAATCATTGGTGTAGAGGTTTGTCGGGAGAAAATAAAAGTTGAGTTGAATCCCCCAGGCTCCTTCTCAACTCGCAGTCTCCAACTAACTAGGAGGAACTATCTCTGCCGCTTTAAAACAGTTACACTGTAATACGCCAGTTATATTATTTGGTGAAACCAGTAATCAGTAGAACTGA
>NC_051399.1:8350535-8360535 GCF_015228065.2 Penaeus monodon | reverse complement strand
TAATATATTATACAGTATATATATATATTAATATATATGAATATATATACAGTATTATATAATTATACATGTCAATATATATATATATATATATGTATATATATTATATATAATCTAATATATTACATATCATTATATATATATAATATTATACATGTATAATATAATACATGTTATATATTATATACATGTATATATATATACATGTATATTATATATATTATATGTATACATATATATATATTAGATATATATATATTTTTATAGAATACAAATATATATAATATATCATATTAAAATATATATATAATCATATATATGTATTAATACATTAGTATACTATATATACATATATATATATAATATATATCGTATACTCTATATATCATATATTATATATATAATATATATATATATATATCATTATATAATATATCATAATATATCATATATATACTATATATCTCTATATCTCTATATATATCATATATATACTATATATATATTATTAATGTATATATATATCTCATATATTATACTATATATAATATATATATCTATCTTATTATTACTATATATTATATATATATCTATTATATATATTATATATTATATATATACCATATATATATATATACACACAGGCACACACGTGCACACACACACACACACACACACACACACACACACACACACACAAGGAGGACAGTGTTGCATTCCATAAACGACAGGCTTGTGTTATAATTTATTTGTTTTTAGATGTTTATAAATATATTCCTGAATCAGATTATAACAATCATATCACTCGCTAGATGTCAACGTAAGTGTTAAACATCATCCACATATAAAATGCAATTTGAACCATATTAGTTCAACACTGGTTGCTTGGAATAACACAAAATTTGCTCTGATGTTACATATATCACCAAGAGTTAGGAATCTATTCTTGACAATAATAATATATAGCTTTAATATTTCTTTTTTTCTGATACAAAGTCTATAATGTGAAAATGTAAAATACAATCATCAAATAAAATCAAATATTAGCCAACAAACAAATCTTAATATTCTAAATATGTTGACCACACAAAACTAATAAATGTAAATCAGGGAAGTTATCTTGATATGACATATATAATCAAAACTGGAAATCACAAAAACATAAATCAATATGTTGCACACTATGTATATTCCAAAACAATAAAAAAATTTGGAATCTGTTACATCAAGTGATTAAATATTCCTTTCATAGAAAAATCTAAACTGTAGCTAATATCATGTAACAATGCAGTCTAACGTGCCACACACCCAATTTTTCATTATATAAAGTAAAGCATTACATGATCCTCATCCCATAATGAAATTTCTAACCACTTTGAAAGAGAGGAATGGTTTGCACTCTTATCTTCCATCTTCTTCCTTTATAAGATGTGCAGATATTTCTTTTCTTGCCTACCAAGCTACATAAAAAATCCAAAGAATCTTATTTTCTTGCAGACTCATAATTTTCAATAAACCAGTTTACAGTCTCCTTGATACCTTGTTGTATGGGTGTGAACTTGTAATCTGGGAGATATTTCCTGAGTTTTGCATTGCTTGCCGTTTTCTTAAACTGGCCGTCTGACTTCGAGGTGTCGAATACCACTTCTCCCTTGAACTCGAAGGCATCAATAACCATCTCAGCTGCCTCCTTGATAGACACTTCATCTGCTTCGTCAACTGGATAAACAAAAATAAAATGACATTCATTAGTTGATGCAGAGCACAAGTCATATGTCCCCAGTGGCATATGCTATATATACTGTCCACTTTACTTGTTTTTTGTTTATTTTGTATATGTGTAGATAACTTCACAATTCATTTACTAGACCTACATGACCTCACCTTGAATTTTCATGGGAAAGAGTTCTTACTCATAATACTACTGCTAATACAATGGCACCAGGAAAATGCTGTGCTCATTTTTTATATTTTTGTGAAGTGTCTCTGCACATAGATGGCTCTGCTAATGCTTAGCAACAAAGGAGTTAATTAGTAGATCTTGTGACCTTGTCTAATTTCACCTTTCCTTGAATTGGTGATAAAAATGTTTTTTTTACTACTGCTTAGAATATTGATTATGTTATTTTTATTATAGACATTATAATTACTATAATGCTATAAACATTAGTAACAGCAAAATAAGGTAACGTAAAATATTTTCGTGAATAAAGGAAAAAGGTGAATGGGCAAGACAGACGGTACTCATAATTGGCTCATTGGTGACAGTACAAGTGTAGCCAGCTATATGTAAAAACAATAAAGTAACTCACAGTAGGCATGGCATGTACGTACATGCCATGCCTGTCTGCACTGGGCTAATTTTTTTATTTCTAAAAATAACATAATTATTGTATGACATTATTACCAATATGAATAGTATATATATAAAAAAAACAATGTGGTAAACAAAAGTGACTAAGGAATTCTTGCTCATTGACATGTACACAAAATCAATAAAATCAAAATGGACATAGCATGTATGCCTACACTTTAAATACCACATAGACTAGCTTCTGAGTTGTCTTTATCATATCCAAAAAATAGAGATAAATAACTATCACAGAAAATTATCCTTTCTTGTAAAGATAGAAACAAAAGGGACAGTGAAAAGATCCCTGTTCTATACTTATTAGTAACAGTTTATTACCTGAGAGGATGATTGGGCTAATATCATTATAGTCGCGTAATGCCCAGATCATAAGCTTAGCTAGATCTATGGAGTAGATAAACTGCCGAAGAGGTTTTCCGGTTCCCCATATAGTAAATGGTGTCCCATTTTTCTTGGCCATGTAAACCTGAGGTAATGTCAATTAGTTTAAATGGTAAAATTGTTCATATATGTTAAAAACCACAAGCAAACCACCACAGAAACAGCAAATATATTCCAGCATCTTTGACTTATTAAGAAATTCCATTCTATTTTTTGTGAGGCATTTGAAACCACTACTAAATAACAAAATACTACAAATATTAACCTTGTTTATCAGTCCTGGCAATACATGGCCATCCTCCAAGCTGAAGTTGTCATGAGGTCCATAGACATTTGTTGGTATAACTGAAGTGAAATTACAGCCGTACTGTTGATGATATGCTTGGTTCATTACATCAATCATCCTCTTAGCATAACTATACCCAAAGTTAGATTGATGAGGAGGTCCATTATGGATCTGTTAAAAGAAGAAGAAGAAAAAATATATATATATTAGAAACAAAGCAAATATTTATGCCTGGCTATCCCAATTTTGTGTTTTACATTCAAGATGACCCCCTCTTGAGTTATACTGCCCAGTGATTCTCTAAATAATAGAGCTGTTTAAGACCCTGAAGTTCAGTCTAAAAAAGACAGAACACTGCAAAGTGAGAGGTTTTAATAGCATATTTTGCTTTTGCATGCATCAAAAAGACATGCTACATGCTGTAACATCATACAGAAATGCTTTTGCTTAGTCATGCAAAGATATATATAGTACTTAGACTTCTGACGTGTATGATACTACTGAGTGTGAAACTAACTGTGATGCAATATATTTTATTTTTGTCCTTATGTTTGCCTGCACCTCACACAAAAAATACATACTTTTTGCCACAGCTCAGCTTCTTTTAATCCTTTACTACCATGCAATAATGGCTTTAGATCTTGCATTTGTACCTAATTGATACAGTAACCATTAAGAAATATACAAACCATTGTTTCATCAATGGGGTACGTAGTTTTGTCTGGGAAGATGCAAGTTGAAAGACAAGAAACTACTTTCTGCACTTTGAAATCCTTGCATGATTCCAATACATTGTCGTTGATCAGCTGATTGAATCGCTGTTGATAAAAATATAAAAATCAAAATAAACATAGGAGGTCAGTAAAACTAATGAGATTTACACCCACATACTGAAACCATAGTCATTACTACAAGATAATACTGATGTCTAAATGTAAACTTTTTGAAGATAACCTTTTATTTACAGTATAAAATTTACTAGAAATTTCTTTAATTAAACAATAACATAAAACACAATGACACACTTGCCAAAAAATACACACACTATGAACCACATTATGCAAAAGAAATGGTTGCTTCTCAACAGTTGTTCAAAAAATGGTACAATAAACAATGAAGTCTACGTTCCATTCTGAAATGCACTGAATTTCTCTATTTTACTCTAAAAAAAAAAAAAAAAAAGGTTCCAAAATATAGAGTATGTCCTAATGATACTGTATATTACTAATAGCTATCAGTAGATCCAATAACAAGTGTATGACAATTGCAAAAACATACTAGGAAATCGCAGTTGTATTTCAGATTTCGGAAAAGGCCTCCCACCATAGCAGCCAGATGAATAACATGTGTGGGCTTATATTTCTCAAACACAGCACGGGTTTCAGCTGTGTTTCTGAAACAGATATGGTTATTCATCATGACATGTAGTGTACTGATTTACTCCTTCTCACATATCTCATTTGCTCATGAGTTTTTCTCATGATAACATCAATCTAGACCGAGTCTGTGTCTCCTGACTAAGTGTGTATATATTTTCATATATCCATTCAACCCTTTGACTGTAAATAGCACAGATATTTGACAAAAGTGGAATCAAACTTGCATATTTTAATCCACTGAAATCAGGCTGCATGCTTACACGAACTCTGAAACTTGGCTCAGATGCCATGATCACTCTCCACTATGTGCTCAAATTTATAAAGTCTTGGTCAGAAACATATTCCTTCCATCTAAAGTGACTATTTCATGCAGCAAAGCAGATATTGGATTATAGTGATAGTGAAAATATCTATAATTACACTAAACATTCTCAAACACATTTTTTTTTTTCTTTTCTTTTTTTGAGAGAGAGAGAGAGAGAGAGAGAGAGAGAAATTGATGTTTTTTATATAGCAAAACCTCATTTGTAGTGTATATCATTATATTTAGTTTTTCCACCTCATTTCTTCCTTGAATTAACAGGACAACCCTCAGTTATCACCCTAAACTGCAACTATTCTGCTACTCACCATTTAACAAGTCTTCATGTCCCAACCCTGCACCACTATATGTGTGTATGAGTGTGTGTCAGCCAATGTTGCTGCCTTCATCAAACCTGTATCTATATTCCTTAGTATTTGCTTCCTTACATACATATCTATGTAAAATGTTTAAACGGTATCTTTTTCCAGCCCAAAGGAAAATTCAAACAGTAACAAAACTTTTCTTTCTCTTTACATAAGTCTATAATCATCTTCGTAAACAAATATATCAATTATGAAGTAAATTCCATCCTCAGATATTTTCATTAATCTGCCTGATATAGACAGCGAAACAATAACACACAGAGACTTACGCACGAACAAAACAAACACGGGAATAAATAAAAGCAAGACTAAGAGACTGGCCAAGTGCATAATAAGCAGTCAGTGACACGTGAGACAGCAACTTGCAAGAAAATTTCCATCTGCGGAATACAGTCCACCCCAGCCTATAGACAGCCTGACATCATTGGGTTAAATGAGGCAGCAGAAGCAAGGGTAATGACATGTAAGCAACAAGGCAAACATAATAATGATTTAGAGAGACTATATTTCAAGCAACAGTCCCCCCCCCCCACAAAAAAAAGGAAGAAGAAGAAGAAGAAGAAGAAGAAGAAGAAGGAGAAGAAGATGAAGGAGAAGGAAGGAAGGAAGCAGTCACAAGAATGAATCATTAAAAGAATTATTCTGCCATAGAGTTATATAAAAAGTTGGTATTATTTTACTTGTGACTAAAGTACGGAAATAGTGTATAAACAAAGAAAATATGGTTTTATTCACCTATACGTTTTCAATCTGAATATGCTTTTCTACTTCATATCTTTAATTGTTCTCTCGGAGGGGGGGGGGATGTTTATATATATATATATATATGTATATATATATATATATATAATATATATATATATTATATATATATATAATATATATATATTGTGTATATATATATATATATATATTATTATATATATATATATTATATTATATTATAGTATGATATATATCATAATAAATTAAATAATATATGCTATATGATATTATATATTATATAATATATAATTGATAGTATAATATTATATATTATGATAATAATATATATATATCAATACATCATTGACATAGACTATAATATAATCATATAGATTACTTACTACATAATATTATATTAATATATATGATAATAGCATATTATTATATATTTATCGTATAATTGAATATACTATATGTGTATCTAGTATATGTACTATATTATCATGAAAGATGAATAATGCAATGCCGCATTGATATCGATAAATAACAACCCTCGCCTGACCAGGACTCGAACACTAGGTCACTCCGGGTATGAACCGGAGGCCAGTGCTAAAACCAACCATGCCACACGACCCATAAAAGGAGCGTGCAACTAGATCTTACTAGCTCCATAACATTACCTGTCTACTCATACTTGATAATGACAGCGAAGTTTTACCTCACTCCCCGTGGCACTCGGTGGAAATTGATTTAGCAATTCAAATCCTAGTCAGATGTCCTGAGGTATATTCATGAAAGATGGAATAATGCAATGCCGCATTGATATCGATAAATAACAACCCTCCCTGACCAGGACTCGAATCTAATCACTCCGTGTATTAAACCGGAGGCCAGTGCTAAACCAACCATGCCACACACGACCCACTAAAAGGAGCGTGCAACTAGGATCTTACTAGCTCCATAGACATTACCTGTCTACTCATACTTGAGTAATGACAGCGAAGTTTTACGCTCACTCCCCGTGGGCACTCGGTGGAAATTGATTTAGCAATTCAAATCCTAAGTCAGATGTCCTGAGGTATATTCATGAAAGATGGAATAATGCATGCGCATTGATATCGATAATAACACCTCCCTGACGACGTGAACCTAGGTCACTCCGGGTAGAAACCGGAGGAGGAGTGCTAAACCACCATGCCACAAAACCAAAACAATAAAAGGAGGTGCAACTATATAATCTTACTAGCTCCATAGACATTACTGTCTACTCATATTGAGTATGACAGCGAAGTTTTACGCTCACTCCCCGTGGGCCAATCGTGGAAATTGATTTAGCAATCAAATCCTAAGTCAGATTCTGAGGTATATTCATGAAAATGGATATATGAGATATACATACGGATGACCTAGGTATCGAGTATGTCGGAGGGTTGTATATATATTATATATATATATATATATATATAGTATATATATATAATATATATATATATATATATTTATATATATAAAATTTTTATTATAATATATATATATAATTTAATTATATATATATATATATATAATAATTTTAATATTAAAATTTTTAATATATATATTATATATTTTAAATATATATATTATATATATATATATATTATATTTATATATTTTATTATTATTATATATATATTTAATTTTTATAATATATTATTTATAAAATATATATATATTATATATATTATTATATATATATATATAATTATATATATATATATATTATTATATTTTTTAAACAAACATACACACAATCCCCACACAGACACACACTACAAAAGACAACACAACAACACACACCCACACACACACAACACACAACCACACAACACACACACAACAACACACACACACACACACCACACACAAAACCCATACAACACAACACACACAACAACAACACACACACACACAACAACACACACACAAACAACACAACACATAAATACACACACACACCAATTATATATCATAATATATATATATATTATTATATATATATATATATATATGATGTATTATATAATATACACACACACAACCACACAAACACATCACAACACACACACACACAACATCACAACACACACAACACAACAAACACACACACACACACACACACACACACATATCACATACACACAAACAATATATAATACTAATATATATATATATATATATATATATATATATTATATATATTAATATCGTGTTTATTATATTATATGTTTTTGTTGTGTGTTTGTTGTTTTGTTTTTTATGTTTTTGTTTGTTTTTTATTATATATATTAATATTTATATATATATATATATATTATATTATATTATATATATTATATATATTTATATATATATATATATATATAATATATATATTTATATATATTCATATATTTATATATATATAAAAACATATATTATATCAATATATAACAAGATTATAATATATACAATAATAATAACTACAACTATATAATAATATATATATACAAATACATATACACAAAATACAACTCAACTCACAAATACATATAATACAAAAAACAATACATAAATACACATATACATATCATATACATAACATATACAATTATAATACTATATATATATATATTTATATATATATTATTATGTATTATATATATATCAACCAAACAATATAATAATATAATAAAATAATACAACAATAAAACAAAAAAATATACAAAACAACTAAATAACTTAACACTCATATATAATATCAATATATTTAATCTATATATATATATATATATATATATTATATATATATATAGTTATTGTATATTTTTATATTAGTGTTAGAGATATATATTATATGTATTGAAAATAAGGTACAGAATGATATAGTGATAATATATAATATAATATATAATATATATATATGTATATATATTATATATATTTTATATTTTAAATTATATATATATATATATATATATATATTATATATTATATATTATATATATTATATATATATATATATATATTATAATATATATATTATATAATTAATTATATATATATAAACAATAATATAATATATATATAATGTATATTAATATATATATATATATATAATATATATTATATATGATATAATATATAATATATAATATATAATATTAATATATATATAATATATAATAATATTATATATATATATATATATAATATATATTCATTATCTATTATATATATATATAAATATATATATATAATATATATATATATATATATATATATATCAGATATATATATATATATATATATATATATATATATATGTATATATATATATATATATATATATATATATATATATATACACACATACATACCTACATACACACATACATACATACATACATACATATACACACACACACACACACACACACACACACACACATAAATACAGATACATTACACAAGTTAACCACATCTAATTTAATCACCTAAGCTACTCACTTCAGATCAGCATCCTTTGAGCTGAGAAATATCCATCTTTCATTGGAGTGTTTCTCCTCTTCTACAACAGTTTTTATAGCTTGTCCCACCAATCCTGAGCCTCCTGTCACCATAATCACCATCTCCGTTTCGGCCATTTTTCTGTTGTGGTTTCTTATGTCTTTTATGGTAAGTCTGATTTGTCTGTGCAGAAAGTCTGAAAGATGATTTCAATATTAGATGGCAAGAATATGAATATTTAATGGCATTCTGAATCTTTTGGAGAGAGAGAGAGAGAGAGAGAGAGAGAGAGAGAGAGAGAGAGAGAGAGAGAGAGAGAGAGAGAGAGAGAGAGAGAGACAGAGAGAGAGAGAGAAGAGAGGAGAGAGAAAAAGAGAGGAGAGAGAGAGAAGAGAAAGGGAAGAGAGAGAGAGAGAGAGAAAAAGAGAGAGAGAGAGAGAGAGAGAAAGAGAGGAAGAGAGAGAAAGAGAGAGAGAAGAGAGAGAGAGAAGAGAGAGGAGAGAGAGAGAGAGAGAGAAGAGAGAAAGAGAGAGAGAGAAGAGAGGAGGGGGAGAGAGGAGGAGAGAGGAGAGAGAGAGAGAGAAGAGTAGAGAGAGAAGAAAGAGAGAGAGAAGAGATAAGAGAGAGAAGAGAGAGAGAGAGAGAGAGAGAGAGAGAGAAGAGAGA
>NC_051399.1:8328035-8345535 GCF_015228065.2 Penaeus monodon | reverse complement strand
GTGTATAGCACGCCGTCTGCCTAGCCTGCCTTGTGTTGGTGGCCGAGAGACGAGGTGGCCGGCGTAACAATTGGTGTCAGGAGTGGGATTTGTGATATTTGATCAGTGAGAGCGCCGATTTATCATGTTCTCCAAAGATGGCGGCAGCCATGAGGGAGAGGAGGCTATGACTGAGGCAGGCACGAGTGAGGTGAAGCCGAGCCAGATGGACCTGATCACTGCCATGCTGGCCGGTATGAGGGAGGAAAAGGCACAAAGGGCAGAAGAGCTGGCACAGAGGGCAGAAGAGCAGGCGCACCATCTCGTCGAGATGCAGGCAAGGAAGGCAGAGGAACAGTTCTGCCAACTTGTTGAGGTGCTACAGAGCAATCTTGCATCTGTGAAGATGGAAACTCAGCAGTACACCGACAAGGCCTGCAACAGCGTGAAGAGTGAACTGATGGAGGAGGTGCAGACTCTGAAGGGCGAGGTTCAGGGCCTGAGGGAGGAAGTGAAGGAGGAAAGGCGGCGTCACGAGGTAGTAACGTTGCAAGCAGAGAAGGCAGACGAGGTTCTGGCAACAGATGCCAGAGTGTCAGATTTACTGGGGTCTGCCTGGGGTCTGTGGCAGGAAACCCCCGGGCCTCGCAGCGTCGTGTCGCAGCCAGTGGTCGCTGCAGAAGGCTGGGGACCCATTGGAACCGTTGCCTTGGGTATAGGTGGCGGCAAACTCGGACCTGGTCAACCCGCCTCGTTGCCTCCCTCACCCCCTTCCTCCCCCCCGGGCTTGTTAGTTCATGGCACGCGTTCTCCACCCCGCAGCCCCTCGGCCTCCAGACATTCTGTGAAGCGTAAGCCAGCTGAGTACGACGGGAAGGTGGCCTGGGAGGCATATGTCGCCCAATTTGAAATGCTGGCATCTGCCCAGGGCTGGAGCCAGGAAGAGAAGGCCCTGCAGCTGGTAACAGCGCTAAGGGGCCCCGCAGTGGAAGTGTTGGGGCAACTGCCGCCATCCCAACATGCCTCTTACACCAGCGTGGTGGAGGCTTTGAAACGCCGTTTCGGGCACCACCACCAGGCCGAGGTATATCGGGCCCGCTTGAAGAAGCGGACTCGTGAGCGTGGCGAGGCACTGTTCCAGCTGGCACAGGATGTGGAGGCGCTGGTAAGGAGGTCGTACCCTGCGGCTGCGGAAGAGATGATCGTGGTCCTGGCCCGCGATTTCTTTGTTGACGCTTTGCAGGACCAGCAGCTGCAAATCTACGTCAAGCAGGCACACCCTGAGGACCTGCAGGTGGCGCTGGCGAGGGCCTTGGAGTTTGAGGCCTTCCTGAAGGCAACCAGTGGCCTAGGGCCAGCTGCTCAGCCCTGCCATGACTTCTGGGGCCAGAAGGCTAAAGTGGAGAAGATAGCATTGAGGAAGGTGAGCCCGAGCACTTTTCAAGGCTTGTGTTGGGGCTGCGGTAAGGAAGGAAGGGCACAGACGTAGTCGGTGTCGGAGGGAGCGGAGAACACGTCCTCTCAACCAGACGGATTCTGATGCCTTCCAGCAGTGCTGCAAGGACTGTGGCAGGTATGGTCAGCATCCGAGTGCATGTCCTAAGGCTAAGGAAGTGGTACAGGCGGAAAACTCTGGAGAAGGGGGCCGAAACCCAGCCGTCCTCGGTTCCCCGACTTGGGTAAACTGCCTTCGAACCAGCACGATGCAGGTGGAGGGCTCAATAGATGGGAAGCCATGCCGCCTGACAGTGGACACTGGGGCTGAGAAGACCCTAGTGCGGCCTGATATGTTGGCCACTATGCAACTTCCAGATGCACCACAGAGACTGTGTGGTGTCACGGGGCATTGTGTGCAGCTCAAGGGGCCAGTGGAGGCTCGTATTGGCGTGGGCAGCACGGTGCAGCGGCTGCCGGTGTATGTGGCCGATCTGGACGAGCACTGGTTGCTGGGCCTTGACTACCTGACGCAAAGTAAGGCGTGTGTCGACCTTGGACGGAAGCTGGTGAGGGTGCACGGTGAAGATGTGCCCTTGCTTCCAGAGGTTGGCTGTGCAGAGGTAGTTACGGCTGAGCGACTGCACCTTGCCCCCAGGACAGAGTCTATAATCCGGTGTCGACTGTCAAGAGTGATACGTGGAGTAGAGGACCTTGTGGAGCCCATCCAAAACCTGCAGCTGGCTGGTGGCGTAGTGGTTGGGCGGAGCCTTGTTGGACCAGGGAGGGGTTAGTTACAGTGTTGGTAGCTAACTTCTCCAATAAGGACCTGAAGGTGCCAGCTGGTGTGAATCTGGGCACTTGTGAGGAAGTGGAGCGTCCAGAAGAGTCGTCGGGGAGCAAGGAGTTGGTTGGTGTGGGGCCGTTGCCTGACTTCCTCGAGGACTTGGCGCACCGGCTGTGGCGTTACCATGGGCCAGGAAGCTACTCCTGGGGCCATGATGAAAAAGAAGATGACGTTAGTCCCAGTAGCGGCGATGAGGACGTGGCAGATGCTGACCGAGATGAGGACGAGCATTTGGACGGTGAGGGCGATGCAACAGACGTCAGTGGTGACCATGAGCCAGGTCTTGGGGCAGGAGATACCCTCTGGTGCACTGCCAATCTACCGCCGCCCACACCTCCTCCAGAGCGACCCAGCGAGAGCGAAGAAAGCCGCGCTGGATGAAAGATTTTTGTGTTTCTGAGAACTGATTTTATTTAAATTTTCTGTAGTTTGTTTCAGGTTTAGGTATGTCAGAGCAGACGGGTCGTCTGCTTGATAGGGGGGGATAGTGCTACGCCAGTGGGTCTTTGTCTCTGTGTGAAACATGTATTAACATGAGAAGGATGACCTGGGCATGTGTTAACATGAAGGGACCTGGGCAAACATGACGCAGCTGGCTGTGAGCGGAGGAGCGGAGGAACAAGCCAGGAGACGGAGTTGGGTGCTGCTCCTGTGAAGACCTCGTGTGTGCCCTTGTGACCTGAGATAAACCTTGTGTTGCCTTGTTATAAGCTGTATTGTGCTGTGTGACATGCTGGTTTCCCCCCTGTATTGTGCCTATAGAAAAGTGTACGGGTAAATAACTTGTGGAAATAAAGGAAAGACTGTCATTTTGTGTTTATTTCGTGCCCTGCCTCGCCTCCTGGCGTTTTCCCTCTTGGTGTTCTGGGACGCCGTGGTGCTCGGTGCCTCTTGGAGCTGTTCAGTGTTCACGACCCTGTGTATAGCACGCCGTCTGCCTAGCCTGCCTTGTGTTGGTGGCCGAGAGACGAGGTGGCCGGCGTAACAATATATATATGTATATATATATATATATATATATATATATATATATATATATATATTTTTTTTTTTTTTTTTTTTTTTTTTCTTCTTTCTTTCTTTTTACAAACTAACCTCTGCACCTTTAGCAACGCTCCTTATTCTATGAGCGAGGTCTGTCTGTCAGGTATTTAGGTCCAGTCTTCTGGTTCAAGGAACGCCTCACTGATCCCCAAGTGGAGAAGATCGATTATATTTAGCAAATGGAGACATATGTATCTGGAAAAAAACTGGCTGTGGACCTTCAAGAATTCCTTGAGAACAACCCTACGTTGCTTAATGAGCTTCCTGAGGAAAACATTTGTTTCAGGTTTTTATTTATTGATACTGGTGTATGGATTCTAATCGTAAAGATCCCTTTTGAGTGCAAAGTGCCAGATTTCTATTGTCCTCTTCCCCTACAAACTATAATCATCGAAAAAAAAGGTTAATAATGGCTTGGGAGGGTGAGCAGCAGCAATTTGCTAGTTTGATATGTTGCTACAGACCCACCTAAATAGGCTCACCTTGGCACCGTAACCACTTAATGAACACGTAATTGATGACTTCCCTGCCTTTTGGAGCGGATGGTTGAAGAGAGGATTGTTGCTTTCCCTCGGGCGATTTGTCCCAACCTCAGGAATTAGGATGTTTATAATGACTGGCAGATAAGCAGTCCGTTTTACTGGGACAAGCTTTGAATAGTTTACCACTATTCTCACATGCAAACGCTTTCTCTGTTGTGAATTTAGTTTATTAATTGTGTTTACACACATGTGACTCTTCAAGTTCTTAGTCACGAAAGTGTCAGTTGCTAGTCCACCTATCTCATCTGTTATCATTTTCCTTGATTTTCAGAGTTTAAAAATGTTGTTATTAGTATTTTGATTACAAAACAGTAGTGTTTCCAATAACTGCAGTATCGATGTTAGTAGGTAGCATTAAAAAAAAAAAAAAAAAAACTTTCCACGAAAATTCAAGGAACTGGGAAATCGTTGTATTGTATGCAAATATCATTCTCTCTGCCATATAAAAAATTTACCATTTGGCTACAAGTCAACTGACAGGTGCTTGAGTCAACCAGCTCCGTCATGCGAGCTCATGGCTGCTCCATAGCTAACACTATCTACATGCGAGTATACACGTGCACACACACTCAGTTGTGTTTGAATGTGTGTTTTTGTGCGTGAGTGCGTGTCTGCGTACATGTGTGTGTGTGTGTGTGTGTGTGTGTGTGTGTGTGTGTGTGTGTGTGTGTGTGTGTGTGTGTGTGTGTGTGTGTGTGTGAGCTGTAATAAGCGTAATATACATATAGATAGATAGATGTGTGTGTGTCTGAATACATACTTACATACATACATACATACATACAGACACACACACACACACACACACACCACACACACATATATATATATATTATATATATATATATATATATATATATATATATTGGTGTATTGATATATTGAAATATATGTATATATGCATACTGTATATCAGGATTCCCTATTAACAGGTTATAACGTAATTCCAAGCTCTGCCACGATTAACAAGTCACAGCTGGAGACATCACTTTATATACTTGACTTTTGATATTAAATTCCCTTGAATTAACCTTCCACTATAAGGTATACGGTAATTATGGCCTTCCCTTTCCTCTCTTTCCATAGTTGAGGATTTTTGTAATCACCATCTATAAAATTTATATCGATATAGTGATTTATTATCTGTCTCAGGAGATTTATATATATATATATATATATATATATATATATATATATATATATATATATATATATATATATATATATATATACATACAGATGTGTGTGTCATTCGTGAAACTTATCATCTGGAGTATCTGAATTTACACATTTGTTATATATTTCAGTATTTCCTTTATGGAGTTATTCCTCCTCCTCGATTGCTGGCTCCGTGAATGAAGAAGAAATTCTAGTTACTTTGTTTATACCCCTTTGGTCGTGCGATTCCCTACACCGTAATAGGATGTCTGTCGGTGTAGGCTGTCGTTGGGAGCAGTGGCTGTGAGGATACACGTAATGCGAATTTCATACTAAGAGACGACGATAACTTTATGCAAGAAGCAGACGAGAATATCGAGAAAATGATTACCTAGAAAAGGTAACACCGGCACTCTCCGTGGAAAGGAACTGGGGACTCTACCACGTACTCACTCCAAGAGCATCACAACATGAAAACTACAATTAAGTATCATGCTGTGACCACGGCGGCTCAGACAGGAACCTACCGTAAAAAAAAAAAAAAATCCTTTATAATTCCTTTCGGCAGAAACAAGATGAAATGAAAAAAAAAAAAAATCCACAGAACAGTATTCAATCACGTTCAATCTCAAGGTTAATGTAGGTAACGTCTCTAGGTAGACATTTATTTGTATTTCAAAACAAATAATGAATTAATGGCAGATTTAAGCTAATCTCTCACATCATAATTATCTAAAAATGCACCTCGTACGTGTTTGTATCTTACCTTTTAAATATGGACTTGATAAAGTAGCAATAAATGCAAATGAATTGCAAAGAAAAAAGAAAAGTTGTTGAAACTCTCAAAAGTATTATTCCTGCTGCCGTTTCCATTAAGAAATTTTAAGGTTGTAAAGCGGTGATTAAATTTATCATAATAAAAGATAAACTGCACTATATATATATATATATATATATATATATATATATATATATATATATATATATATATATATATATATATATATATATGCTCAGTTGTTTGTCAGTTAATCAAAGAAATTACTGGACTATCCGAATTGGCATATTTGTTTCAAATTAACATTTCAGGTTTCACTGTTCATGTTGAATTTCCTTTATATTTGATATCAGCAAAAACCAAAGGATGAAATGAATACAATTAAAACAACAAAGAAAAATATCCCACCCAAAAATGGGCCTACGTGTGATTCCACACTTGGCATGGAACGGTCTCGAACGCGGGTCTTTAGGATTACTAGATCCCGACGTTAACCATTCCTCCATTCAGACGAACTGCACTAAAGTTGAAATTAGCGGTCTATTTAACCTAAGCATCTGTTGCATCATCATATAAACGATGAATATCTGCGTGTATTTATGTCTGATACATTTTTGACACAGATATGCTAATTCTATGAAGTGCGACAATTTAAAGCTGTATAATTGAACTGAAATCACCTGGTCAGACGCCAGAGAGACAGAGAGACGGGGGGAGGGCGAGGCGGTGAGAGAGAGAGAGAGAGAGAGAGAGAGAGAGAGAGAGAGAGAGAGAGAGAGAGAGAGAGAGAGAGAGAGAGAGAGCAGAAAAGCCTTGTAAGCTCCTTAAATAATAATTTCATAAAAAGGACTAGCATGATTATATTCCTTGCGTGAGCGTCCTCCAGGTTTTACTGTGAAATGGCAAAGGGGGTAAAGCATTAACGAAAGGAAAAAGAAAGTACTAACGCAAAAATGGGAGCCATGATTCATATCCTGCCCTGTATATTAACATAATTCTTGTCAGTTTGTTGATATTACTTGGGTTCTGTGGTATTACAGGTAGACTACTAACACTATACATGATTAACCATTTTTAGATAATCGTATGCTAATAATGTGAAAAGAATTTAAAGAATAAAAAACAAAAACAAACAAACAAAAAAACAACAACAAACAGAGAAGGATGGAAAAGAGAACTGGGATTCTCGAATTACAGAAAGGAGTGACTTATCCAAAATAACCTTTATTTGTATACGAAAATAGATTATTTAAATGAGTGAGAAAATTGAAGAAAAAGAAGTGGGGGAGAGAAAGAGAAACGTCTCTATTTCCAATCTACTCATAACACTGTGACTGTGTTTGTATATATTGCTGGATCATTATATACACCAAATGTGTAATTGCGTTCAAGTATTTATCATTCTTTCATTACTGATTATGTAATACTATTATGCAATACTTTCTTGTAATAAACTTATCAAAGGAAGTTATCTTTCCTTGTCAATGATTTGTCATCTCTCATCAATATATCATCTTTCATTGTCAGTTATTAATAATATTTGATCATAATCAAACATGAAATTTAGAAAATGCATTAACTTATTAAAAATTATCTATTTATCATTAAGCAACCAACCCCCCCCCCCAAAAAAAAAAAAAAAAAAAAAAAAGAAGAAAAAAAAAAGTCCTGCCTTTGAAATATATTCATATATCAAGAATGTATAATTCTTTCCCTACACAAGGTAAAACAACACAAAGAAAAGAAAGAAAAAACAAGTTAAAAGTACTATTGTAAGAGAAATTGAGACATGGTCATAACATTCAGCATATCGTTGAAACCAAACATCTAATCTCAACCCAGAAGTTGTGCTGTGATTGTAAGTGCGAATGAAATATGTTAATTATCTATATGGTCTTTAAGGATAACCTCAAATGGTAATAATCTCTGAAAAAAAAAAAAAAATACAAACACACACACACACACACACACACACACACACACACACACACACACACATGCTTCCATGATAGCGTGATTAGAGCTTTTGCCGTCTTTTCCGTTCACTTTGGGTGTGTGATTTGTAACATGTTTGGTGAGGAGTGGTTGTCTTTACGTGTTGGATATTGTTGCTTTCTGTTTTTTTCTTTACTGTGTAAAAACATATAATTTAAAAACGATGATTTGAATTCCTCTTTAACAATGCATGCACACATTCATAGATTGCAGGTACGACAGTGGAGCGCGACTGCTGCCTTGAAGTTCACCCCATACAAAACAATTCACTGCCATGTGGCATCTGCGAGATGAAAGTCTTCGGGAGTCAACCCTGAACAAAAATCTGGAGCCGGAGTCCCTGAGGCAGTTCGTTGTCGTTCTGGCAACTCCTGCAATGCCGTTGGTGCCAAAGCGTATCGATCTTTGCCGTTCCTTTGGATCCATCAACTACGTGGAGAGCGGGAGCCTGCTGTATGGGTATCAGCTTGCTCCTCACATTCTTTCACCCAGGCACTGACAGAGTCAATAAAGCCAAAGTCAGCATCGACTGATTCTAGTTACTTTGTTTATACCCCTTTGGTCGTGCGATTCCCTACACCGTAATAGGATGTCTGTCGGTGTAGGCTGTCGTTGGGAGCAGTGGCTGTGAGGATACACGTAATGTGAATTTCATACTAAGAGACGACGATAACTTTATGCAAGAAGCAGACGAGAATATCGAGAAAATGATTACCTAGAAAAGGTAACACCGGCACTCTCCGTGGAAAGGAACTGGGGACCCTACCACGTACTCACTCCAAGAGCATCACAACATGAAAACTACAATTAAGTATCATGCTGTGACCACGGCGGCTCAGACAGGAACCTACCGTAAAAAAAAAAAAATCCTTTATAATTCCTTTCGGCAGAAACAAGATAAAAAAAAAAAAAAAAAAATCCACAGAACAATATTCAATCACGTTCAATCTCAAGGTTAATGTTGAAAATATAGGTAACGTCTCTAGGTAGACATTTATTTGTATTTCAAAACAAATAATGAATTAATGGCAGATTTAAGCTAATCTCTCACATCATAATTATCTAAAAATGCACCTCGTACGTGTTTGTATCTTACCTTTTAAATATGGACTTGATAAAGTAGCAATAAATGCAGATGAATTGCAAAGAAAAAAGAAAAGTTGGTGAAACTCTCAAAAGTATTATTCCTGCTGCCGTTTCCATTAAGAAATTTTAAGGTTGTAAAGCGTGATTAAATTTATCATAATAAAAGATAAACTGCACTATATATATATATATATATATATATATATATATATATATATATATATATATATATATATATATATATATATATATATATATATATATAAGCTCAGTTGTTTGTCAGTTAATCAAAGAAATTACTGGATTATCCGAATTGGCATATTTGTTTCTAATTAACATTTCAGGTTTCACTGTTCATGTTGAATTTCCTTTATATTTGATATCAGCAAAAACCAAAGGATGAAATGAATACAATTAAAACAACAAAGAAAAATATCCCACCCAAAAATGGGCCTACGTGTGATTCCACACTTGGCATGGAACGGTCTCGAACGCGGGTCTTTAGGATTACTAGATCCCGACGTTAACCATTCCTCCATTCAGACGAACTGCACTAAAGATGAAATTAGCGGTCTATTTAACCTAAGCATCTGTTGCATCATCATATAAACGATGAATATCTGCGTGTATTTATGTCTGATACATTTTTGACACAGATATGCTAATTCTATGAAGTGCGACAATTTAAAGCTGTATAATTGAACTGAAATCACCTGGTCAGACGCCAGAGAGACAGAGAGACGGGGGGAGGGCGAGACGGTGAGAGAGAGAGAGAGAGAGAGAGAGAGAGAGAGAGAGAGAGAGAGCAGAAAAGCCTTGTAAGCTCCTTAAATAATAATTTCATAAAAAGGACTAGCATGATTATATTCCTTGCGTGAACGTCCTCCAGGTTTTACTGTGAAATGGCAAAGGAAGTAAAGCATTAACGAAAGGAAAAAGAAAGTACTAACGCAAAAATGGGAGCCATGATTCATATCCTGCCCTGTATATTAACATAATTCTTGTCAGTTTGTTGATATTACTTGGGTTCTATGGTATTACAGGTAGACTACTAACACTATACATGATTAACCATTTTTAGATAATCGTATGCTAATAATGTGAAAAGAATTTAAAGAATAAAAAACAAAAACAAACAAACAAAAAAACAACAACAAACAGAGAAGGATGGAAAAGAGAACTGGGATTCTCGAATTACAGAAAGGAGTGACTTATCCAAAATAACCTTTATTTGTATACGAAAATAGATTATTTAAATGAGAGAGAAAATTGAAGAAAAAGAAAGTGGGGGAGAGAAAGAGAAACGTCTCTATTTCCAATCTACTCATAACACTGTGACTGTGTTTGTATATATTGCTGGATCATTATATACATCAAATGTGTAATTGCGTTCAAGTATTTATCATTCTGTCATTACTGATTATGTAATACTATTATGCAATACTTTCTTGTAATAAACTTATCAAAGGAAGTTATCTTTCCTTGTCAATGATTTGTCATCTCTCATCAATATATCATCTTTCATTGTCAATTATTAATAATATTTGATCATAATCAAACATGAAATTTAGAAAATGCGTTAACTTATGAAACATTATCTATTTATCATTAAGCAACCAACCACCCCCCCCCCCCCAAAAAAAAAAAAAAAAAAAAAAAGTCCTGCCTTTGAAATATATTCATATATCAAGAATATATAATTCTTTCCCTACACAAGGTAAAACAACACAAAGAAAAGAAAGAAAAAACAAGTTAAAAGTACTATTGTAAGAGAAATTGAGACATGGTCATAACATTCAGCATATCGTTGAAACCAAACATCTAATCTCAACCCAGAAGTTGTGCTGTGATTGTAAGTGCGAATGAAATATGTTAATTATCTATATGGTCTTTAAGGATAACCTCAAATGGTAATAATCTCTGAAAAAAAAAAAAAAAATACACACACACACACACACACACACACACACACACACACACACACACACACACACACACACACACACACACACACACATGCTTCCATGATAACGTGATTAGAGCTTTTGCCGTCTTTTCCGTTCACTTCGGGTGTGTGATTTGTAACATGTTTGGTGAGGACTGGTTGTCTTTACGTGTTGGATATTGTTGCTTTCTGTTTTTTTCTTTACTGTGTAAAAACATGTAATTTAAAAACGATGATTTGAATTCCTCTTTTGCAATGCATGCACACATTCATAGATTGCAGGTACGACAGTGGAGCGCGACTGCTGCCTTGAAGTTCACCCCATACAAAACAATTCACTGCTATGTGGCATCTGCGAGATGAAAGTCTTCGGGAGTCAACCCTGAACAAAAATCTGGAGCCGGAGTCCCTGAGGCAGTTCGTTGTCGCTTGCGACCTCGTTCTGGCAACTCCTGCAATGCCGTTGGTGCCAAAGCGTATCGATCTTTGCCGTTCCTTTGGATCCATCAACTACGTGGAGAGCGGGAGCCTGCTGTATGGGTATCAGCTTGCTCCTCACATTCTTTTACCCAGGCACTGACAGAGTCAATAAAGCCAAAGTCAGCATCGACTGATCGTGCGTGTGTGTATATAAACACACGCACACGCCTTTTCTTCTTCTTCTTTTAACGGTAGGTTCATGTTTGAGCCGCCGTGGTCACAGCATGATACTTAATTGTAGTTTTTTTTTCATGTTGTGATGCTCTTGGAGTGAGTACGTGGTAGGGTCCCCAGTTTTCTTCTTTGTCCATTTATATCACTTTACACCCGACCGTGTGGCCTAACGGATAAGGCGTCGGACTTCGGATCCGAATATTGCAGGTTCGAGTCCTGTCTCGGTCGCTTTTGTTTCATATTCTTACGTTTGCGTACATTTGGCTACTAGATAAAGCCCTCAGATAACATAACCAAATCTTCGCTGACAGTATCTATAATAAAAGAATGGAGTTAAGTCCCAGAAACCCGTTGGTAAAAGTTAAAATTACTTACTGATCATATAAATCACAGCGGTTTATGAATATAATACTTAGCGAACGTTTTTTTCTGGAAATTATTGGAAAAAGAGAAAGAAGGAGGTGGAGACAAGGAGGAAACGGGGAAGAAAACGAGGGGCAGGGGAGGGAGAGTAAAAACGAGATGGGAAGATGAGGAAGACAGAAGGGGAATGATGAAAAAATAATAATAAATTGGTAGTAAAAGACTGGGTGAGATATATTAGAAAAAAAACTGAGGGAGGGAGAGGAAAGATGGAGGAAAGAAGATGGGAGAGAGGGAAGAGAAGAGAGACGGAGGAAAGGAGAGTAGGGGGATAATGAAGGAGGAAGGGAGGGGGACGAGATAGGTAGGAAAGGAGAAAAGATGGAGAGAGGGAAAAAGGGAGGAAAGGAGAGGAGAGTGAAGAAGAAAGAAAGGGAGGAAAGGAGACGAAGGGAGGGAAGGAAGAGGAAAAAAGAGAGGGAAGAAAGGAGATGGGAGAGAAGAGGAGAATAGAGAAGAAGGAAAGGAGAGGAGAGAGAATAGGGAGAAGAAAGAGGGAGGAAAGAAGGGGAGAGAGACACGAAAAGAGAGAAGAGAGAGGAAGGGAGAAAATGGAGAAGAGAGGAGAGAAGAAATGGGAGGGAACGGGAGAAGATAGAGGGAAGAAAAGAGAGGAGAGCGAGGAAGGGAGCGATATTAGGGGAGAAGAGAAAGCTAGGAAAAGAGAGGAGAGAGAGGAGGGAGAAGAGTAAGAGGGAGGGCGAGAAAGAGGAATTACGGACAATCCTAATCTCCCGATGGATAACGTTCTATACTACGATTACAATGTGATTTCGACCATGCTTGAGTTACTCCTCAAACACATTCTTACTTATGATTAAAATAGTAATTAGCACTTATTGGAAACAGAGGATACATACTCGACACCATACATATGGAATTACGCACATGGACACACAGATATACATTTACACACGTAGGTATAATCTACATATTAACTTTAATAAGTTAGTGCTTAATTTATTAATCAATTTATTTATTTATCAATTAATCAACTTCAAATAAGTTACTCTGAAGCGAGGAAAAGATTTATCAGATCTAACTTTTCGTGCCGTGAAGGTCTGTTAGAAAATATTTGCAAGATGCCGTGAAGTCTTCTTGAAACAACGAAAATGCGTCTTTCCTGGTGCAATTTAATTTACTTGGAAATGCCTGTGATTGCACATTCTTATTTCGACTGAAACTATGTAGCAAGATCACCATGGCAACCCATTTCCTGGATTCATGAGTGCAGTAATGCATGGTCGAGAAGTGCCATAATGTTCTATTGTTTGTTATAAATATCATTGGTTTAGTTCGATTAGATTAGGACTGGATTACTGTTTCATTCTGTTGCGGTAAATAGATTAATGAGTAATGAGGATCAAATCTAGAATATTTTGTCGGTAAATTGGATCCTTCGATAGACCATCCAAGAGACACGACTGAGGATAAAACATTCGTTATTCCTAAGCTTTCAGTAATCAAAATAAGAACCAAAAATATCCAAAAAGTAAAACATCTTTCGGAACTGCAAATAGAGGAGATAATTAGATAGATAAAGAAAGAGAGATAGAGGAAGAGAGAGATATAGAGATAGACATAGGAAGATAGGGTCGCTATTCACGGCCAGACACGAAGAAACACTGAAATTAGTGCAAATTCATGGCACTGTAGTGACTGGCATAAATTGTGTTCAAGCAATGCAGTCTTCCACGTAAAAATAGAAACTTAGAAATGTCAGAAAATAATATATGGATATTAATTCCATGCGAATTGACTAAAGAAAGAGTTGATTATCAATGTTCTCAATAAAATCTGGAATATTCATTACGGGAATTATAAAAGAATTTGGGTGTTTGCTCGTGTAAGTGAATTCAAATATTCATAATTTTTTTTGAAGAAATCATTATCATTTATTGATGCTATTTGTTTATGATATCGTTTTCAACACTATAGATTAAATTAACTATTTCATAAAGAAACCACATTCAGAAACCAACAAAACCATTCGCATTTGTAACCCTCACATTGCATCGTTTTGGGCTGAAATTAAACGTTTGGTTTCCAATGCTAAATGATACGATAACGACTTTGTCACTATTTCTCCAATGATAAGAATTTGTGACTGCTCCCTTTACTGCACCGGAAAACGATTCGGATAATTTGCCGTCGCGTCACATACAAATCCCTGTATGTCATTGTGTGGGAGGAAAACCATGAACAAAGGCGTGGTCACACGTTGTTTTTTTTTGCTCGCATTACCGTGTTAAAGTTATCATGTAAATGTTAACTAAGAAGATGCACAGTTTGCGAGAGAGAGAGAGAGAGAGAGAAAGAGAGAGTGAGAGAGAGAGAGAGAGAGATAGACAGATAGATAGATAGATAGATAGATAGAGATAGAGAGAGAGGAAAAGAGTGGAGAGAGAGAGAGAGAGAGAGAGAGAGAGAGAGAGAGAGAGAGAGAGAGAGAGAGAGAGAGAGAGAGAGAGAGGAGTGTCCTGGTGTTACATATATATATATATATATATATATATATATATATATATATATATATATATATATATATATATATATATACATATATACAGTAGCATTTCCACAGTTCAGAACACGCATATAAAGATAAAAAAATAAAAAAAAATCACCGCCGTAATCATTTTCTTATGCACGCACGTACATACATGCATACATGCACAAATGCACACGGGTTGAGTTCGGTTGCTTTTCATTGTGTATTCAAGCGTCGGATTATTTTTTGGAATGACAGACTTAAATGTCTCAGGTAAATATTGCTCTTAAATTGAACAAAAAACGTTCGAGCTTCATCCCCTAGTCATTTATCTGCGATCTGGCCCTGAATGCGCTCGTGATGAAAATTCATTTTTCAGTTTTTAAATAGTTGGTGTGTTCCTTGACAGGATGGGCACAGATAGACAGGTAGTCGAAAAAAAAAACATAAAAAGGGAGGCAGCAGCTGAGGGAGAGAAAGCTGTGCTGGATAAATAAAAAGCCTCCTCGCCCCCTCTATAGTATGACAAAAACGGTAGATATTATTACTTTTATCATTATCACTTTAACGGCTTCAAGATCAGACTCCCTAATACATATATATAATAAGTAAGCTGACAGCAAAAGGAAAAGAGTAGCGCCTACGTGACACAAGCATCACTTGGCATCGGTTGGGTTCGATCGCGGGACCCTCGCGCGGGAGGAAGTGACCTTACCAACCATGCTACTCGGAGGAAATTACTATGTGAGTGATATGGAAATTTGAACTTAATATAGCCATATGTTTGTTTGACTTTGTTTGTGTTGTGTTTTCATGTGTATACATCTGTGTTTATGTATTTGTGTGTGATATATATGTCAGTTTATATTGGTAATGCAGTTCAGTACCTGATGAAGGATACGTGAACGGTAAACATTAATATCCGTATTGCGCATTTCCGATTTTAAGTTTCTGAATCGGTTTTTACTCGCCGTTGTACATACACACACACACGCAGATAAAAATAATGAATGGAAACCCGCATATATACAGTATAAGAACCATAGAGAGTTAGCCGCTAAATATTGTCGAATTATTTCAATCAAAATTTGTCAAAAAAAAAAAAAAAAAAAAATCTCAGTTGCAAATACACATTCCAGTTTTCTTTTCTTTTCTTTCCTTTTTTGTCCAGTAGTAGATACATCATTAGCATAAAATCCATAGGGTGAAATGTGAGAAATTACTCAAAGTTTAAAAAACAGTAATCAATGTAAAAAGATAGTATAAAACAATATAAATCATGAGTTGGCAGTTCAGATTTTCGAATTATTTTATGAAAAAATTGTTTCGACCAACAGAAAATTCAGGTTTCTTTCCTCTTCTATTTATTCATTTATCTATTTTTATTGTTATTTATTTTAGATCCGGTGGTAGTTTGTATATGGGTATATTATCAACATAAACTTGATAGAGTGAAATAGATGTCACTCAAAATCTCTCATGGAGATTCTTCGCAAAGGAATCGATCGCACGGGACTGATTAGCAATATTTTTTCTTATTTTTTCATCATAACATAAATAAAATCTCGCGATGGAATAAATGGTGACAATATATTCACCAACTCAGATACAACGAAGTGATTATTACATATCGCTTGTTCATTATCATGCATTTCCCTGGAAAATGAAATAAATGTTAATCGCGGCTATGTTGTTCACGATTTATTAATTTCTTCGCGTAGCAGGAAATGAAATTAGGGTTTTCATACCCGAGATATTCGCACCTTAAGTTTTTATTTCCTTTCTTTATTTCTTTCTCTCTCTTTTTCTTGTCTTTGTATGTGTGTGTGCGTGTGTGTGTGTGTGTGTGTGTGTGTGTGTGTGTGTGAGAGAGAGAGAGAGAGAGAGAGAGAGAGAGAGAGAGAGAGAGAGAGAGAGAGAGAGAGAGAGAGAGAGAGAGAGAGAGAGAGAGAGAGAGAGAGAGTAACTCGTGTTCAGGCAAACTACCGAATGTTTGAAAGTGACACGAGAGAGAAGGGCAGTGGAGAGGCAGGGAGAAGGAGGATGGAAATTAAAGAGGAGGCAGAGGGAGACGCTTAGAAGGAATAGAAAAGAGGAGAGACGGCAAGGGGAGAAGTGTAAAGGGAAAAAAGAAAAATCCGAGAACAGAAGAATGAGATTGAAAGGGAGATACAGAAAGATAGAAAGACAACTAGAAAAACACACATAACACATTAACACGTTCGCGCATATATATATATATATATATATTATATATATATATATATATATAATATATATATATAATATATTTTATATATTAATATATATATAATTATATATATATATTATATATAATATATATAATATATATATATATAATATATATATATATATAATTACTATATATATATATATTATAGTATATATATATATATATATATATATATATATATATATATATAGTTATATATATTTATATATATATTATATATATATATATTATATATATATATATATATATATTATATTATATATTATATATATATATATATATATATTATTATATTAATATATATATATATACTATTATATTATATATTATATATATATATATATATATATATATATATATATATGTGTGTGTCTGTTATATATAAGCACAGACACATACGATTCCCTGAGATACATAACCCAGCCTTTATTTTCCTCCATAATAAAAGGGAAACGACAGACATGTTAAAATAATCTTCCAAAAAGCCATGGATAAAAGTATGAAGTAATCATCAGTTATATTATACATCACAACGATTTCTAAATGCGATACTTAGAGAACATATTATTGGAAAGAGAGAAAGGAGGAGGTAGAGAGACGAAGGAAACGGAGGAAAAGGAGGGGCAAGAGAATGAGAGAAAAAAATGAGATGGGAACATGAGAAGTGAAGAAGAGAAATGATGAAAAATAAGTGAATTGTGAGTAAAAGCTCGGGTGAGAGATATACTAGAAGAATAGAGGGAAGGAGATGACAGAGGGAAGGGGGGAAGAGAGAGGGAGGAAGGAAGAGGAGAGAGCGGAAGGAAGGGAGGAAAGGGAAGAAGAGAGAGGGAGGAAAGGAGAGGAGAGAGAGGAAGGAAGAGTGTAAAG
>NC_051399.1:8313035-8323035 GCF_015228065.2 Penaeus monodon | reverse complement strand
CTTGCTATAAAATATCTCTCTGTGTACGTCAAAACGTAATCTAGCCACTGAGTGAGCAAGTCGGTGCCGGTCCCAAGCCCGGATAAATAGAGAGGGAAGATGATAGAATGAGAGAGAGATAAACATATAAACAGACAATCACACAACCAGCCAGACATAAAGAGAGAAGCGAATCACACACAGTACACGCTCATAATAAATAGCACCAGATTATAGCAAAAGAAAAAAGAGAGAGAGAGAGAGAGAGAGAGAGAGAGAGAGAGAGAGAGAGAAATATATATATATATATACATATATATATATATATATATATATATATATATATATATATATATATATAATATATATATTGCAAAATAAAGTATGCAATAAATAGGAAAAGAGAAAAGAAAGGAATAAAAAATAAATCAATAAAAGTGAAATACTGAGAATTTAATGCGGCAATATTGCGATAAAATTCTGATATCACGTCGATAGATCAAAGAGAATAGAAAAAAAAAGAGAAAGAAAATGTGCAATCTATAACAAATATGATAAACGTTGCGATTTAGAAAATAAACTGAATACAATTAAATACGACATATTGGGAAACTGAAAAAGTGAATACGAAAAAAATATATATATTTAAATAAATAAAATAGATACGCTATGTATAAAAATCGAAAATAACTGTAACGAACTTTAAAAAGCGAAAGAAGATGAACAAGAAATGGAAACAATCCAACATATCCCAAGCCCGGATAAAATAGAGAGAATGATTACCTACAATAAAAAAAAAAAAAAAAAAAAAAAAACGTAATCTAGCCATTGAGTGAGCAAGTCGGTGCCGGTCCCAAGCCCGGATAAATAGAGAGGGAGGACGTTAAGAGAGAAAGAGAGAGAGAGAAAGAAAGAAGAGAGAGAGAAAGAGAGAAAGAAAGAGAGAGAGAGAAAAATATAGATAAACATATAGACAGACAAATGTACAATCACATAACAAGCCACAGACATAAAGGGAGAAGAAGAATAACATACACAGCACACGCTCATAAACTAGTATATTTTAACACCAGATTGTAGCATCAACGAAAGAAAAAAGAAAAAAAAAAGAAAAAAGAAAAAAATTCTAGTTACAATTCTGATCTTATATTTAAAATAAAATCAACACCAGTCCTGAATAATAACAATTCAAAAACTAAGTTTATAACTTAAGCAACTACTGTAATCACTGTATTTGATTATCTCGATACACACGTGTCACCCCCCGCCCTCCTCAAAAAAAAGAAAAAAAAAAGACGAGCAATAAAATCAACAACAGTCCTCAAGCACAGAAACAAAAAATAATAATAATTCAAGCCACAATTCCGATCTTATATTTACGCATATATATATTTACGTTTTTTTCTTCTTCTTTTTCCCTCTCCTCTATTCCTGTATCTAATTTAATTTAATCTAATTTACCAATTTCAACCACCTTTCCTCATAGTTGGTGACTTTAACTGCCGCCACACTCTATGGGGTGATTCTATCACAAACTCCCGAGGCCGATCTCTAGAGCGCCTCCTCTCCACAGCTGACCTTACTATTCAAAATTCAGATCGCCCCACACACTTTGATACACGCACGCAATCTTTTTCATGCATTGACCTCTCTCTATGCTCCCCTTCTCTTCATTTAGATTTCCACTGGTCAGTCTTAGACCACTTTCCCTATAGTGACCACTTTCCAGTTCTCCTTTCTTCTACTTCATACGTACCACTCCCTAACTCCCCACGCTGGTGCTTTGATAGAGCCGACTGGCATACTTTCACTTCACTCTCTGCTATTCATACCCCTCCATCCTCCCTCACCTCCATTTCAGAAATGATACAGTATTTCACAAATACAGTCTTAAGAGCTGCACATACAGCTATCCCTCGAACCTCAAGACCATATACCTCCAAATGTGTTCCATGGTGGAATTCTGATTGCACTAAAGCACTTCGCTTAAAACGTGCAGCCTGGAACAGTTACCGCTACAAGAGAGGTACTCCAAATCAACTATCAGCCCTTATCTCCTTTAAAAGAGCATATGCCTATCTCCGTCGTACAATCCGGAATAGTAAAACAAATAGCTGGCGAAATTATGTTTCATCAATTACATCCTCTACATCTATCTCAAATGTTTGGCGCCGAATCCATAAACTATCAGGCAAACATCCCCCCCATCCTGCCCCTGTCCTCCATATTCGAAATACCCTCATTTCTGATCCTCTCCAAGTCGCTAATGAACTGGGTGATTATTTCAGCCAGGTCAGTAGTGGTTCTCACCTTTCTCCACACTTCTCTTCTATTAAGACCACCAGAGAACGTACCCCCATTACCTTCACCCCATCCTCTGATGAGTCCTATAATGCCCCATTTTCTTCCTCTGAACTCATTACTGCCCTACAATCGTGCCGTAACACTCATGAAGGCCCTGACGGTATTCACTACCGTATGCTCCGGCAACTCCCATCTTCCTCCTTATCCTTCCTATTAAAAATTTACAACCACATATGGACATCAGGAAATTTCCCTTCTAATTGGCGAGAAGCTCTTATCCTTCCCTTCCTGAAACCCAATAAATCGGGTACCCTCCTCAAGACTATCGCCCCATCGCACTAACTAGCTGCTTGTGCAAACTATTAGAGCGAATGGTGAACTTCTGCTTAATGTGGTATCTTGAATCTCACAATCTTCTCTCTCCTTCCCAATTCGGTTTTCCAGGTCAAAATCGCCTCTGCCACATCATCTTTCTTTCCCCAAATCGAAGGTGTCCCGCAAGGCAGTGTGCTCAGTACCACTTTATTCCTTCTTGCTGTTAATGATATTGTCTCAGTTTTACCACCAGGAGCCCGGTCATCACTATATGTTAATGATTTAACCATCTATGCCTCTGGCACATCCATACCAAATCTCTACCAATTTCTTCAATCTGCAATCTCATCAGTATCTTCCTGGGCCACAAACCATAGCTTCCACTTTTCTACCTCTAAATCTTTCTCCATTCTTTTCTCTCGCTCACGTGTAGGTCCCCTACCCCCACTCTTCTTATATGGCACTCCAATGCCGTTCCTCTGGCAAATTCCTAGGTGTCATTTTTGACTCCAAACTGTCCTGGCGAGACCATATTCTACACATTAAAGAAAAAGCTCTCCGCCGTCTTCGAATCTTAAAAACTCTATCCCATATATCATGGGGCTCAGATTGCAAAACTCTCCTTCATCTTCATGTTACTTTGATCCTCTCCGCTCTTGATTATGGATGCCATATCTACTCCTCTGCCGCAACTTCTCTCCTTGCCCATCTTGATACAATCCATCACTGTGGTCTTCGCTTAGCACTAGGCGCCTTTCGCTCCTCCCCAGTTGAGAGCCTGTACACTGAATCAGGCATACCATCTCTATCTCGACGTCGTGCCCTTCTTTCTCTCCGATGCTATGTTCGATTCCACCAATTTTCCCTCACTAAACTAACTATCCCACAACCCCTACTTCTACCTTAGCTTCATCTCCACGATTACCTACTCCTTTCTCCACTCACATGGATACCCTCCTCTCCCATTCCCCTTTCCCCCATCTCCAACCTCTCCCGTTCTCTGTCCATTCCGTCCCTCCATGGCTTATACCTCACCCCCATATTTGCTCTTCTGTTTTCCCCGACCCACCAAAATCAAAATCCCTCCTACTGTCCTTCTCACACATTTCCTTGACCATGTCTCCACTCATTCCTCTAGTATTCACGTATATACTGATGGCTCCAAATCCACCTCCGGTGCTGGTTTTGCAGTAATCTTCCCAACTCGTACTTTCAAATACTCCCTTCCTCCTGAATCCAGTGTCCTTACTACAGAACTGTATGCACTCCTTTTTGCTCTAAAACACATATACTCACTCTCCTCTTCCTCTTTTACAATTTTTACTGACTCCCATAACTCATTAACTCTCATAAAGTCAATACACACCACCAACCCCCTTGTTTGTAAGATTCAGAACTGGTTGTTCTACCTGTCCACACGCCATAAAACAATCAAATTTTGCTGGGTGGCTAGCCATGTTGGAATCCCCGGCAATGAACAGGCAGATACACTAGCACGCCACGCCTCTATGTCCACATCATACCAACCACGCTTCTCACGTATCCCAGCCACAGATTATTACCCACACTTTAAGACCTTCTTGTATAATCGATGGTAATCTTTTTGGTCAGGCCTCCGCACTAATAAATTACATTCTGTAAAACTATCAATCTCCTACTGGTCAGCTCCATTTCATCGGAACAGACGTTGGGAGACCGCTCTCGCCCGATTACGCATTGGCCACACCCGTCTAACAAACTCCTATCTGATGTCACAATCTGATCCACCCTTATGTTCCTTATGTAATGTTCCCCTTTCAATCCCACACATCCTATTGTCGTGCCCACGTTTTGAAACAACCCGTACTTCTGCTTTCCCCCACCTATCCTCCCTTCACCGACCTCTCAACCTATCAGACATCCTTACAGAATCCCACACTTTCTGCTTCAACAACCTATTCTCTTTCCTCAAACGCATACATATCCTTCATCTAATCTAACTCCTTACCACACCCGACCCTAACCCTTTCACTCACCAATTCCTTTGCCCAGCTTAGACAACTAATCACTAACTCAACCACCCTTCCCTAACATTAACTATAGTGCTACATGACCTTAGATGTCTAGCACATTTCTCTTGCTTTTAACCATTAACCATTAACCATCTCTCAAGTCCTTAGCAGAGGAAGTGGTCCCGGCAACATTTAAGGATTTCTGCAACCTATACTATTGAGGGCGCGGTGGCTGAGAGGTTAGAGCATCGGACTCGAGACTGCCACGACGGCAATCTGAGTTCGAGGGTTCGAGTCACCGGCTGGCGCGTTGCTCCCTTGGGCAAGAAACTTTACCTTGATTGCCTACTTGTCTGTGTATGTGTGTCTATATGTGTCAAGTGAATATGTAGAAATGCGCTTGCTATATAAAATCTCCCTGTGTACGTCAAAACGTAATCTAGCCACTGAGTGAGCAAATCAGTGCCGGTCCCAAGCCCGGATAAATAGAGAGGGAAGATGATAGAATGAGAGAGAGATAGACATATAGACAGACAAACAGACAATCACACAACCAGCCACACATATAGAGAAGAAAAATAATACACAATACACGCTCATACTGAATATCTTTTAGCACCAGATTTATAGTAAAAGAAAGGACAAGAAAAGAAAAGAAAAAAAAGGAAAAGATAAAAAAAAGAAAAAAAGAAAATAATAAAAAAAGAAAAAGAAAAGAAAGAGAGAGAGAATTTATATATGTATATATATGTATATATATGTATATATGTATATACACACACACACACACACAAATATATATATATATATATATATATATATATATATATATATATATATATATATATATATATATATACGTAAATACGTGCGTAACATGTACACTTGAAAAGACAAGGCGAAGCAAACACACACACACACACACACACACACACACATACATACACACACACACACACACAGACACACACACACACAGACACACACACACACATACACACACACACAGACACACACATATATATATGTGTGTGTGTATTTATATATACGCATATGCACACATACACACACACACACTCTCTCTCTCTCTTTCTCTTTCTCTTTCTCTCTATCTCTCTCTCTCTCACTCTCTCTCTCTTTCTCTCTCTCTCTCTCTCTCTCTCTCTCTCTCTCTCTCTCTCTCTCTCTCTCTCTCTCTCTTTTCTCTCTCTCTCTTTCTCTCTTTCTCTCTGAGAGTGAGAGACGGAGATAAAGAGTAAGAGATAGAGGGGGGGGGGGGTAGACAGAGCAAAAGAGAGCAACAGATGGCAAACTTGAAGAAACGAAAATTAATAGATAGATAAATGATTGATAAATAAGTGAAAGAAACGCTGGGTAAAGCATAAGATGATAATTATTCTGAGAAGGTAAAGGAGGATGGGGGTAATCCTAAGCATGATAATGATGATGGTGATGAAAGCGATAATCACAGTAATTGATGACAATATTAGCATAATTAGAATAATTAGAATAATATCAGTTATTGCATATTATCATTGATAATGTAGAAAATTATATTATTGATAATAAAATTGAGAGAATATGACGATACTGATACTTGATAATTGTGTGATTGTGATGACAATGATAATTATAACGGGAGTAATGATAATAATCTATGCGAAATTACCAAAAAAAAAACAAAATGGCTGCTCTCCCGTGGATGTTTCGTCAACTTGCTTTCACAGACCGTCGACTTAATTTTTTTTTTTTAATTCGCCTAAAAAGGATAAGACTTCGCCAGATTATTGACAAACGAGCTTCCGGAAGATAGAAGGAGCTAATGTCGACGTCCTCAGGACGAACAGATGATCTCTGAAGTGTGTTTAGAGCGAGATAAGATGACAGCGTGACTTGCATTTTCTTGCTGCGTTCCTTACTCTTTATTATAATCATCGATGTCATTATTATTATTGCCATCATCATCATCATCATCATCATCATCATCATCATCATCATCATCATCATTATCACTATCCTCAGCATTATCATCAACATCGCCGGCGGCGAGCGGCGCAGACAGCGTGGCGCCAGAGAAGCGCTGCGATGTCAGAGGCCGAAATTATCTCCGCCAATTATTTAATATCTTTGAGCAGAGATTTATAGCCTTTTTTCACAAAATGCTTTTCATGGTGATGATGGTGTGTAAGTCACAATGATGATGATTATGATGGTGATGATTATGGTGATGATGATGATGATGAATAGGGTGATAGTGATGATTATGCATTAAATGCAAGTCACGTTTCAGCAACGGATTTTCATTAACATTATACTTATCAAGAGCATATAATCATGCTAATTATTGCAGTATTAGTGTCTTTTATCATCCAGAAGAAATAATCTTACTCGCTGGTCAATAGATTTTGAAACTCTGATAAAATTCCAAAGAATTTTTCAACAAAACAGCGAAGTCGACGGTCTGTGTCAAACAAGTCGACGAAATGTCAGAGGGAGAGGCGCCATTTTGTTTGGCTGCGATTGGTAAAAATAATGGTAAAATGATAATAATAACAATAATGAATATGGTAATAATGATTACAATAACAATATTAATAATAATAATAATAATAATATCATGATGATGACAATGATAATAATGATAATAATAATAACAATAATAATAATAATAATAATATAATGATAATAATAACAATAATAATAATAGTAATAATAAAAACAACAGTGATAATAACATCAATATCAGTGATAATGATATTGATAATTAGAATAATAATAAGACTAATTGTTATGATTATAATGATAATTCTAATAACACAAATAATAGTAACGATTACAGTATTAATAATAACAATGATAATGATGAGAGTAATAATAATAAAATAATAATGATGATACTAATAAAAATAACAAATATAATAATAATAGCAATAATAATAATAATAATAATAATAATAATAATAATAACAATAATAATAGTGATAACATTGATAGAAATAATAACAACAACAATAATAATAATAACAATGATACTAAGAAAAGCATTTTAGTAATATCAACAATTAATAAATCATATTCTGTGATCCTTGGCGCCACGCTGTCAACGCCACGCTGCAAAAGGATTGTGGTCGACTTTGAGAGAGAGAGAGAGAGAGAGAGAGAGAGAGAGAGAGAGAGAGAGAGAGAGAGAGAGAGAGAGAGAGAGAGAGAGAGAGAGAGAGAGATGGAGAGAGAGAGAGAGAGATGGAGAGACAGAGAGATAGAGAGACAGAGAGAAAGAGAGAGAGAGAGAGGAGAGAAAGAGAGAGAGAGAGAGAGAGAGATCTGTCCGTCTGTGTGCGTCTCTATCTCTCTCTATCCCTCTTTCTCTCTATCTCTCTCTCTCTCTCTATCTGTCTGTCTTTCTCTCCCTCTCCCTCTCCCCCCTCTCTCTCACAATCACTTAGTCTTCTGTCTGTCTCTTTCTCTCTCTTCCCCCACCTCTATCTCTCTCTTCTCTCTCTCCCTCTTCTCTCTCTCTCTCTTCTCTCTCTCACTCTCTCTCTCTCTCTTTCTCTCTCTCTCTCTCTCTTTTCGCTCTCTCTCTCTCACCTTTCTCTCTCTCTCACTCTCTTCTTTTCAATTCACTTTTGTCTCTCTGTCTTTTCTCTCTCTCTGTCGTTTCTCAAAATTTCGCTGCTAAAGTCGCTGTTGGTGGTTTACGAAAGTATGATCATGTGTCCCCTGCTTTTAAAGAGTTATTTAATGTTGCAACTGTAAGAGAGGTAAGAGTTATGATGACTATGTAATAAAGTTTATAAAATATATATTGTTTAATTTTCAATTTAAATGTTATAAACAAAATCATGTTATAAACTATGTGATATGTGATACTATGTGATATGTGATACTATGTGATATGTGATACTATGTGATATGTAGTCCAACAATTAAATTGTAATTGTATATATGTGATGTACAGAATAACCAAAGTAAATTGGAAATAAAGATTATTATTATTATTATTATTATTATTATTATTATTATTATTATTATTATTATTATTATTATTATTATTATTATTACTCTTTTCTCTCTTCTCTCCCTCTCTCTCTCTCTCCTGATGTCAACAATGATCACAGCAATAATGAATACGGAGTCAACAATAAGTCATTTTTCCTTTAAGCTAAAAGCGTTTTGAGACTGGAGAAATATAACATAACAAAATTGTTTCCCCTAAAATATACTCGCTTTCTTTGAGTGTAGTCACACACTACCGTTTTCTGTGAATAACAATTTTAGGTATAACTACTTTTATATTTTTGCTACTGTGTTGACTAAATACGATCCGTGTTGTGTTGACAAAATAGGATCCTGATATCACAAAGACAATGCACGCTTGGCATTCTTTACAAACATTAGAATATCTCATTAATGAAAATAAAAGATAACAGAAGAAAAAGAAAACAACAACACAAGAAACATCAAATGTACACTCACACAGACTTGCATAAAGAAACCTTTAAGGGCCCCACACACGGTCAATTTTTTCGTCAATTAATTGATATCAATTTATTGACGTCAATGAATTGATGGAAATCACTGTCCCCACACACGGTCAATGATTTTACTTCAATTTTCAGTTTGGTTCATAATTTCGAGATGAAAGCATCTGTGGCTCTAAGAATAGTGCTTGCTCTGGGCACTCCAAAGCGAAAGAAGAAGAGTAAGTGGGCGAAGAAATGGTGTCTCTGTCGAAGGGAACTAGGACATACACGATTGCTGAGGGAATTAAGGGCGACGAGCCAGAGGATTATTGATTATTAAACAATTTTATTATTATTAAATTAAATAATTTATTATTTAAATTATTATTTAATAATAATTAAATTATTATTAATTTAGATTAATTTAATTTTAAATTAATTTAAATTATTATTCAATAATAATTTATTATTTAAATAATTTATTATTATTAACTTATTGATAAACTCTTTAGCCTTTAGCCTTATTATTAAATTATTGATCAATATATTGACGCTTTGCCCACACACGCTCAATTTTATTGAAGACCCATCAATAATTATCAAAGGAGTTTTGATCTCTCAGTGAATTGATTCAATGAAATTGTTTCAATTAAATTGATATCAATGTCCCCCACACACGGTCAATTTTTCCATCAATTCACTGACGTCAATAAATTGATATCAATTAATTGACGAAAAAAATGATCGTGTGTGGGGCCCTTTAAGCACAGAAACTCAAAATTAATTTAATAATTCAAGCCACAATTCCGATGTTATATTTACGCATATAAAAATATATCTACGCTTTTTTCCTTTTTTTTCTCTCTCTCAAGTCCTTAGCAGAGGAAGTGGTCCCGGCAACATTTAAGGATTTCTGCAACCTATCCTATTGAGGACGCGGTGGCT
>NC_051399.1:8284211-8296711 GCF_015228065.2 Penaeus monodon | reverse complement strand
AGTTCGTTACAGTTCTTTTCGATTTTTATACATAGCGTATTTATTTTATTTATTTATATATATATTTTTTTCGTATTCACTTTTTCAGTTTCCCATTTAATTTTAATATGTCGTATTTTGATTTTCTTTCTCTTTTTTTCTATTATCTTTGATCTATCGACGTGATATCAGAATTTTATCGCAATATTGCCGCATTAAATTCTCAGTATTTCACTTTTATTGATTTATTTTTTTATTACTTTCTTTTCTCTTTTCCTATTTATTGCATACTTTATGTTGTAATATAATATATATATATATATAATATATATATATATATATATATATATATATATATATATTTATATATTGCTACGCCAGTGGGTCTTTGTCTCTGTGTGAAACATGTGTTAACATGATAAGGATGACCTGGGCATGTGTTAACATGAAGGGACCTGGGCAAACATGACCCAACTGGCTGTGAGCGGAGGAGCGGAGGAACAAGCCAAGAGAGAGACGCGGTTGGGGGCTGCTGCGGTGAAGACCTCGTGTGTGCCCTTGTGACCTGATAAACTTTGTGTTGCCCTGTTATAAGCTGTATCGTGCAGTGTGACATGCTGGTTTCCCCCCTGTATTGTGCCTATAGAAAAGTGTACGGGTAAATAACTTGGGGTAAATAAAGGAAAGACTGTCTTTTTGTGTTTATTTCGTGCCCGGGCTTCCCCACTTGGCGTTTCCCCTCGGGGTGTTCTGAGACGCTGTGGTGCCGGTGCTCTTGGAGCTGTTCAGTTTTTCACGACCCCGTGGATAGCCCGCCGTCTGCTAGCCTGCCTTGTGTTGGTGGCAGAGAGACGAGGGGGGTTCAGCGTAACAATATTTTGTATATATATATATTATATATATATATATAATATATATATATAATAATAATTATTTCTCTTAATCCTCTTTTTCTCTCTCTCCTCATCTCACCTCTGTCTCTGTCTCCCTCTCTCTCTCTCTCTCTCTCTCTCTCTCTCTTTCTCTCTCTTTTTTTTCTTTCTTTTGCTATAATCTGGTGCTAAAAGGTATTTATTATGAGCGTGTACTGTGTGTGTTTAACTTTTCTCTTTATGTGTGGCTCGTTGTGTGATTGTCTGTTTATCTGTCTGTATGTTTATGTCTCTCTCTTTCTATCATCTTCCCTCTCTATTTATCCGGGCTTGGGACCGGCACCGACTTGCTCATTCAGTGGCTAGATTACGTTTTGACGTACACAGAGAGATATTATATAGCAAGGACATATTCACTTGACACATATACACAGACATACTCACACATGTAGGCAATCGAGGTAAAGTTCCTTGCCTAAGGGAGCAACGCGCCGGCCGCTGACTCGAACCCTCGAACTCAGATTGCCGTCGTGGCAGTCTCGAGTCCGATGCTCTAACCTCTCAGCCACCCGCGCCCTCAATAGGATAGGTTGAAAGAAATCCTTAAATGTTGCCGAGAACACTTCCTCTGCTAAGGACTTGACAGAGAGAGAGAGACAGAGAGAGAGGAGAGGGAAAAAGAAGAAAGAAAGCGTAAATATATATATATGCGTAAATATAAGATCGGAATTGTGGCTTGAATTATTAACTTTTTTTTTGAGTTTCTGTGCTTAAAGGTTTCTTTCTGTAAGTCTGTGTGAGTGTACATTTGATGTTTCTTGTGTTGCTTTTTTTTTTTTTTTCTTCGGTAATCTTTTATTTCATTAATGAGATATTCTAATGTTTGTAAAGAATGCAAAGCGTGCATTGTCTTTGTGATATCAAGATCCTATTTTGTCAACACAACACGGATCGTATTTAGTCAACACATTTGTCTTAATAAATTGCGAGTGACTTGGTATTTTCTCATTAATAAAATAATGTTCATATCCGTTGAAGTATAAATACAAATTTAGTCGTTTGTATCGATAACTCAGGTCTCCCTATAGACCACCTGAGTAGCAAAAATAAAAAGTAGTTATACCTAAAATTGTTATTCACAGAAAACGGTAGTGTGTGACTACACTCAAAGAAAGCAAGTATATTTTAGGGGAAACAATTTTGTTATATTATATTTCTCCAGTCTCAAAACGCTTTTAGCCTTAAAGGAAAAATGATTTATTTGTAGACTCCGTATTCATTATTGCTGTGATCATTGTTGACACAGGGGGAGAGGAAAAGGGGAGGGAGAGAAGAGAGAAAAGATAATAATAATAATAATAATAATAATAATAATAATAATAATAATAATAATAATAATAATAATAATAATCTTTTTTTCCAATTTACATTGGTTATTCCTGTACATCACATATATACAATTACAATTTAATTGTTGGACTACATTCACATAGTATCAGATATCACACAGTATCACAATCACATAGTATCACATACTACAAAAAAATAGTTTATAACATATTTTGTTATAAACAATAAATTGAAATTAAACCCAAATATATTTATTAAACTTTATTACATAGTCATCATACCTCTTACCTCTCTTACAGTTGCAACATAATAACTCTTTAAAAGCAGGGACAAAAGATCATACTTTCGTAAACCACCAACAGCGACTTTAGCACGAAATTTGAGAAAAGACAGAGAAGAGAAAAGACAGAGAGACAAAGAGAATTTAAAGAGAACAGAGAGAGGGGAAAGAGAGAGAGAGAGAAAGGGAGTGAGAGGAGAGAAAGAGAAAAGAGAGGAGGGAGAAAAGGTAGAAAGACAAAAGGGGCAAAAGATTGAAAGAGACAGAGAGGGAAGAAAAGAGGAGAGAGAGAGGTGAAGTGAGGGGAGAGAGAAAGGAAAAAGAGAGAGGTAAAAAGACAAAGAAAAAAGTGATTGAAAAGAGAGAGTGAGAGGGGAGAGTGGAAAGGTGGAGAGAGAGAGCGAAAAGAAGGAGAGAGAGAGGAGGGAAAGAAAAGAGAACAAGAAAAGAGAAAAGAGAGAGGGAGAAGGAAGAGAGAGAGAGGAGAAAGAGAAGGAGAGAGAGAGAAGAGGGGGAGGGGAGAGGAGAAGAGGGGAGAGAGAGAAAAAGAGAGAGAGAGAAGAGGAGAGAGAGAAAGGGGAAGATAGAAGGGGGGGAAAAGAGAAGAAAGGACAGAAAGAAGAAGAGTGATTGGGAGAAGAGGGAAGAGAAAGGGAGGAGAGAAAGAGGGAAAAGAGAGAGAGAGAAAAAAGAAGGAGAGACCCCCTTTCTCTTCTCTCTCTCTTTTTCTCCTCTCTCTCTCTCTCTCTCCTCCTTCTCTCTCTTCTCTTCTTTTTCTCTCTCTTTTTCTCTCTCTCTCTTTCTTCTCCTCTCTCTCTTTTCTCCTCTCTCTCTCTCTCTCTCTTTCTTTCTCTTCTTCTCTCTTTCTCCTTCTTCTCCTCCCCTCCCTCTCTCTCTCTCTCTCTTTCTCTCTCTCTCAAAGTCGACCACAAACCATTTGCATCGTGTCGTGAACAGGGGCGCAAGGATCACAGGATATGATTATTAATTGTTGGGTTTACAAAATGCTTTTTTAGTATCATTGTTATTATTAAAATGTTGTATTTCTATCAAGTTATCACATTATATTGTTTTATATTATTATTATATTACTATTTATTATATTATTATTATTATATTATTTTTTATTATTATTATTATATTATATATTATTATTATTTTCATTATTGCATTATATTATATTGTTATTTTTATAGTATCATCATATTTTTTTTATTATTATTACTCTCATCATTTTTATTGTTTTATTATCTGTAATCGTTCTATTATTTTGTTTTTTGAATTATCTTAAACATAACATTAGTCTTATTATTATCTATTCATCAATATTTATTATCACTGATATTGAGTTATTATCCACTGTGTTTTTATTATTACTATTATATTATTGTTATTATCAATATTGTTATTATTATTATTATTGTTCTATTGTTATTATTATTATCATTATTATCATTATTATTTTTATTTTGTTGTTTTTTATTTTCATTATTATCATTGTCCCTCATCATGTTATTTATTATTATTATTATTTATTTTATTATTATTGTTATTGTTAGTTTAATAGTTATTAATTTGTTATTGTAATAGTTCCTATATATTATTAAAGTTCCTATATTATTTTTTATTATTATTATCATTATTATCATTGTCATCATCTGATTATATTATTATTATTAATTTATTATTGTACTCATTATTACCATATTCATTATTGTTATTATTATCATTTAACCATTATTTTACCCAAACGCAGCCAAACAAAATGGCCGCCTCCCCTCTGCATTTCTCGACTTGTTTGACACGACCGTCGACTTCGCTTTTTTGTTGAAAATTCTTTGGAATTTTTTTCAGAGTTTTTTAAATCTATTGACAGCGAGTAAGATTATTTCTTCTTGATAATAATAATACTCATAATTGTATATTATATGCTCTGATAATATAATTTATAAATGCTTCTAAAGTGATTGATTTAAAGCTTATCCATCAAACTTTTACCTAATTTATACTCATGCAACATCATACCTCTTACCTCTCTTACAGTTGCAACATCAAATAACTCTTTAAAAGCAGGGGACACATGATCATACTTTCGTAAACCACCAACAGCGACTTTAGCAGCGAAATTTTGAGAAAAGACAGAGAGAGAGAAAAGACAGAGAGACAAAAGAGATTGAAAAGAGACAGAGAGAGAGAAAGAGAGAGAGAGAGAAAGGTGAGTGAGTGAGAGAGAACGAGAAAAGAGAGAGGTAGAAAAGACAGAGAGACAAAAGTGATTGAAAAGAGAGAGTGAGAGAGAGAGAAAGGGGAGAGAGAGAGAGAGAGGAAGAGAGAGAGACGAGAGGAGCAGAGAGGGAGATAGGAGAGTGAGAGAGAGAGAGAGAGAGAGAGAGAGAGAGAGAGAGAGAGAGAGAGAGAGATAGAGGTGGGGGAAGAGAGAGAAAGAGACAGACAGACAGACAGAGTGATTGTGAGAGAGAGGGGAGAGAGGGAGAGGGAGAGAAAGAGGGATAGAGAGAGAGAGAGACACACACAGACGGATAGATCTCTCTCTCTCTTCTCTCTCTCTCTCTCTTTTCTCCTCTTCTCTCTCTCTCTCTTCTCTCTCTCTCTCTCTCTCTCTCTCTCTCTCTCTCTCTCTCTCTCTCTCTCTCTCTCTCTCTCTCTCTCTCTCTCTCTCTCTCTCTCTCTCTCTCTCTCTCTCTCTCTCTCTCTCTCTCTTTCTCTTCTCTCTCTCTCTCTCTCTCTCTCTCTCTCTCTCTCTCTCTCTCTCTCTCTCTAACTCTCTCTCTCTTCTCTTTCTCTCTCTCTCTCAAAGTCGACCACAATCCTTTTGCAGCGTGGCGTTGACAGCGTGGCGCCAAGGATCACAGAATATGATTTATTAATTGTTGATATTACTAAAATGCTTTTCTTAGTATCATTGTTATTATTATTTGTTGTTATTTCTATCAATGTTATCACTATTATTATTGTTATTATTATTATTATTATTATTATTATATTAGTATCATCATTATTATTTTTATTATTATTACTCTCATCATTATCATTGTTATTATTAATACTGTAATCGTTACTATTATTTGTGTTATTGAATTATCATTATAAACATAACAATTAGTCTTATTATTATTCTAATTATCAATATCATTATCACTGATATTGATGTTATTATCACTGTTGTTTTTATTATTATTATTATTATTGTTGTTGTTATTATTTTCATTATTATCATTGTCATCATCATGATTATTATTGTTATTATTATTATCATTATTATCATTGTCATCATCATTATTATTATTATTATTATTAATATTGTTATTGTAATCATTATTACCATATTCATTATTGTTATTATTATCATTTTACCATTATTTTTACCAATCGCAGCCAAACAAAATGGCGCCTCTCCCTCTGGCATTTCGTCGACTTGTTTGACACAGACCGTCGACTTCGCTGTTTTGTTGAAAAATTCTTTGGAATTTTATCAGAGTTTCAAAATCTATTGACCAGCGAGTAAGATTATTTCTTCTGGATGATAAAAACACTAATACTGCAATAATTAGTATGATTATATGCTCTTGATAAGTATAATTTCAGTTAAAATGCGTTGCTGAAACGTGACTTGCATTTAATGCATAATCATCACTATCACCCTATTCATCATCATCATCATCACCATAATCATCACCATCATAATCATCATCATTGTGACTTACACACTATCATCACCATGAAAAGCATTTTGTGAAAAAAGGCTATAAATCTCTGCTCAAAGATATTAAATAATTGGCGGAGATAATTTCGGCCTCTGACATAGCAGCGCTTCTCTGGCGCCACGCTGTCTGCGCCGCTCGCCGCCGGCCAGACCCTTGGCGCCGCTCGCTCTGGAACTCGGGCAACATTGCTGCTTGTTTGTTGCAATTTTTTTTCTCGCTCTCTCTGTCTCTTTCGCTCCTATCCTATCTACTTCTACCTTCCACTTTCTCTAACTCTCCGTTTCTCTCTTATTTTAACTCCTTACCCCCCCCCCTCTCTCTCTCTCCATCTTCCACTTCTTCCAGTTGATCAAAACAGCCATAGTCATGATGATAATAATCATCAAAAGAGCTATACAGTACCGAAACAACACTCACAAAATATTCAAAACAAATAATTCACTTAGCAAAAACAATATATATCAGAATAAGTTCATTGACTGTAAACACGACACCAAAGAGCCATGGAAAACAATTAAAACGTTAGTGCCAAACAAAAAACACCACACAGACACGTCCTTAGATTCCCTACGTAGTATAGAACATCTAAACGTCTACTTTGCAAATATCGGTAGACTCACCTATGAAGAGACAGCTGCTTCCTTGGCCCCACAAAACACGACCAGGACAAGGCTCTCAACCAATGCTGTCAGACCACAGCCAATAGGAGTGGAAACAACAGTCTTAACAATAAAACATTTACGTGAAACGAATGCGGTAGGAGTGGATAACATTGCTTTTCGATTCATCAAAGAAAGCTTACCCGCAATTGCATTCTATTTAACTGTCATTATAAACGCATCTATAGTCACCGGTACCTACCCATCACTGTGGAAACATGGTATCATAACACTCCTCTTCAAATCAGGAGATGCAGAACAAATGAACAATTATTGTCCTGTAACTCTACTCCCAGTAATATCTAAAGTGCTAGAAAAAAATGTTGCAAGTCAACTATCGACATTCTTAGAATCTAATCACCTAATTCCTGAAACGCAGTTTAGAAGTAAGTTATCCACTGAAACAGCCTTACTAAAAATCACAAACAAAATCTATGATAAGAGACAAGAATCAAATAAATCTCTCAAAATATTTGACAGTGTCAGCCATGAAATCCTGCTGAACAAAATGAAAAATCATGGAATTGACAACTATTGGTTTAGAAGTTATCTATCCACGCAGTCAGTCAAAATTCATAATAATATGTCAACTAAGAAACCAGTCTCTTTCGGAGTCCAACAAGGCTCCACATTAGGCCCGATCTTGTTCCCTATATTTATAAACGATCTATCAACCATTGCAAACAACTGCCTCCTGGTCCAATATGCCGATGACTCTCAGTTTCTTTACGCTGCCCCTGTAAGCAATCTAAATGAATTGATAAGGAATACTCAACAGACCCTTACAGAAACAAAAATGTATTTTGACAAAAACGGCCTCAAACTAAATCTTGACAAAACTCAATGCATCTTTATAGACAGTCGGCAAAACCTAAGCAAAATCCCCTTAACACAACCATAGAATTTGAAGGCTATCAAATTAAACCAAGCACTTCCGTGAAAAATGACTTTCGAAACACACATTGCCAACATTCACAAAAAAAGTAATAGGCACGCTGATATACCTAACTCGCATAAAAAAACAAAATCCCCACTGAGACGAGAATTATTGTTGTACAATCCCTTGCACTCAGCATTATAAACTACTGTTCCAACATATGGGGTTCAACATATGGGGTTCAACCAACAAAGCTCAAATACAAAAAGCACAAAAACTACAAAACTTTGCCGCAAGAGTGGCAATAGGCAACGTAAATAAACATAACCACTTAACCCCACACTTAAAAAAATGAAATGGCTAAAAGTTCAACAAAAATGTCAATTTGATACATGTATACTCATTCATAAATTCATAAAGGGCGACTATCTTCATTGGTTAATGCCTCTACAAACAATTGGTAACAAAACAGGCATCCAAACCAGACAGATTAACTCTACACGTCAAAAGGTCATACACGGAAACAGGGTCAAGGCAAATGCAAATCCGAGGACCCAAGATCTGGAACAACATATCACAAAATATTAGAAACACCTCCAACCTGCTTACTTTCAAAAATAAATTAAAGGAACATCTTTAAAATTCTCTCTCTCTCTCTCTCTCCTCTCTCTCTCTCTCTCTCTCTCTGTCATTGTCCGTTTCTCTCTCATTCTCTCTCTACCCCCCCTCTCTCTCTCTCTCTTTCTCTCTCTCTCTCTCTCTTTTTCTCTCTCTCTCTCTCTCTCTCTCTCTCTCTCTCTCTCTCTCTCTCTCTCTCTCTCTCTCTCACTCTCTCTCTCTCTATGATACTTAATTAATTGTATGTGTATATAAATACATATATATAAATATATATTTACATACATATAAATGTATATATGTGTATATATATACATATATATATATATAATATATATATATATATATATATATGTATGTAGGTATGTATGTATACACACACACACCACACACACACCACACATATATTATATATAAAATATATATATATTATATACATACATATATATATATATATATATATATATATATATATATATATATAAAGAGAGAGAGAGAGAGAGAGAGAGAAAGAGAGAGACAGGGAGTGAGAGAGAGAGACAGAGAGAGAGAGAATTATAAAAGTGATTATAAAAATTGAAAATTCAATATAAAGTTTTTGAATACTCTTTTCTTGCAATACATCTGATTATATCTTGCACACGGCCCTTGTCACACAACCCCCCCCCCACACACACACACACACACATTTCGCCCTCCTGTCTCTCTGCCTGCCTCTGCCCTTGGTGTACTTGTTTCAGAAAATGGCGGATCAGCTGCGCGAGAAGTCCGGGACGCAGCCGCCAGGACCCACACCTAACACGGCCGACGACACTTGCTGCTCCCGTCGAGGCCGACGGGTGGGCGCGTGAGCCGAGCGATCTCAGATTGGTCATATGCCTTCCATGACACACCCCTTAGCCGACTAGGGTGACCAATGGGGTTTCTTGCCCGTGCATTGACCTAAGCCACGCCCACAGCGCTCATGACCTCTGGCCTCAACCTTGACCCAAGCGGGCACTCTACCTCGAGTCGCGGTCCCGCTCGCCCGCGGCCTCCCGGGTCTCCCCAGTCTCTTCCGCACAAGCCGACCATACCAATAAACTTGTGAACCTGGACTGTGCGTTTTACAAGTCCCTCACTCTCTCTCTCTCTCTCTCTCTCTCTCTCTCTCTCTCTGTCCTTATCTAACTCTATTTCTAGCTTTCTCTTTTTTCATTACGTATTCTTATTCTAACTTTTATATTGGTATAAGAAGGTTTTGGAATGTAAACAATTTTCATTCTGTATTACATATCTTCTGGAAATATTTATATAATCACTCCTAAAGTTACATAATATGTACGTATTGTACTCTATCTCGTGCTGGGTTAAGCCCCGGCTCCTTTTCTTCTACTAAAATTAATTTTCCTCCCCCCCTATCCTTCCCCTATCCCCCATTCTTCCTTCCCACTCTTCTTTCCAAATTTTCGTCTTTGCATACTCTGTCTAGACATTTGTACATTCAAATTCTGCATTGTTTCCCTCTCTCACTTTCTACCCCCTCTCCTCTCCCTCTTCCCTCTTTCTCTCTCTTTTCCCTCCTCCCTCACTCTTCTTCCACCTCCCTTTCTTTCTCTTCTCCCTCCTTCCTCTCTCTCTCTTCTCCCTCCTCCCTCTCTCTCTCTCTTCTCCCTCCTCCCTCTCTCTCTTTCTCTCACTCACTCACTCACACTCTCTCTCTCTCTCTCTCTCTCTCTCTCTCTCTCTCTCTCTCTCTCTCTCGCGTGTAGGACTATACTATTTTTCCGAAAAAAAAACTTTAATCTCTATGAATAATAATTTTCATTCGGATCTGCCCTTGGTTAATGTTCCCAAATTTTAACATTCTTTTACTTTCTAATTTCTATCTTTTACCTCTTGTTCTTTTTCTTATTTTCCCCAAGAAGAAATAACCTACATTGATGTAAAATATATTCGGACAATATCAGGACACGAGACTCGACTGGACGGTTTTGTGTGTCTTGCTGTGGATATTGTAACGTGGTAATTGGCCAAGAAGGTATGAAATTATCAGTAGAACGAAATAGAGAAAGAGAGAGAGAGAGAGAGAGAGAGAGAGAGAAAGAGAGAGAGAGAGAGAGAGAGAGAGAGAGAGAGAGAGAGAGAGAGAGAGAGAGAGAGAGAGAGAGAGAGAGAGAGAGCGTGTGTGTGTGTGTGTGTGTGTGTGTGTGTGTGTGTGTGTGTGTGTGTGTGTGTGTGTGTGTGTGTGTGTGTGTGTGTGTGTGTGTGTGTGTGTGTGTGTGTGTGTGTGTTTTCAGACCAATCGACGATACGTTTATTAAATGTATTGTAAAATGTAACGTTCATCTGAAATATAAGCATCATGTTTCCACTAATACACGCTATCTAATGACTATAGCATTAACATGAACATATCGATTCTGGTGTTAAAGATGAATATTTAAATTAACGAAACATTTAGTCCACGCATTATCGGGCAATTGGTCTCAGAACAGCTTTGGACGCGCAAACCCTCATATATGAATATCAAAATACAGGAGAGAAAAGAAGAGAAGAGAAGATGAGAGAAGATAAGAGAAGATAAGAGAAGAGAAAAGAGGTCAGAGAGAGAGGAGAGAAGAGAGGTAAATAGAAAACGAATAATAGCAGCTCTCTATATAAGGATTTTTGTAAAGGTTATGTAGTAAGAAAATTCACGAGATAAAGATATTTCAAATACATAATTATCGTTTTTATTGTATTAGTATAATTTTAATCATATATATGCCTATTGCCTTCATCTCTGTGGCTATTCTTTACTGTTATTATTACTAAGTTCAACACCATTCTGGTCACCACTACTCTTATTCCGATTATAGCGTCGTTATTATCATTATATTTAATTAAAGATTATTATCATCAGAGAGAGAGAGAGAGAGAGAGAGAGAGAGAGAGAGAGAGAGAGAGAGAGAGAGAGAGAGAGAGAGAGAGAGAGAGAGAGAGAGAGAGAGAGAGAGAGAAATCGTTAAGTAAAGATATGCACAATCTGTGATTTGTTTTGGGTTCGCCATGAAATTATCATTAGAATGTTTTTTGTCTGAAGCCTTTTGTGTATGTTTGTCCGACAAAACGTTTATGTGTTGTTATATCAAACTTTCACCTAAAATATAAACATCAATATGTTTGCTCTAATGCACTCTATCTAATGTGATTGTAGTACATTAAAATGAACATATCGATGCTTGCGTTAATGTTAAGTAATAATAACTATTATCAGTATATTAATTTGCATCGTTATTCTGAACTACCTTACCACTGTTATTACGATTATTATTGTTATTACTATTATCATTCCTCTCGTTTTCCTTTTTTTCTTGTCTTTCTCGCTTTCCATCAATTGTTTCCGTTTCTGTCCTTTTCTCATCTTTACCCATATTCTAAAAGTTAACTGAGCTATGGCTACAAACACACACACAGACAGTTCTCTCTCTCGTTCACTTTCTCTCTCTCTCTCTCCATCTATCTATCTATTCCTGAATTTGTTTATCCTTTGTTATGTATTTATGAACGCATACGTTACTCACACGAAAAAGACCATTAATCATATACTAACAACAGTCAATCGACCCCCTCCCCCCGCCCCCAGTAACACCTGCCTTCGAGAAGGGGGGGGGGGGGCTGGGTTTCGATTCCTTTTCATTTTACTTCCGATTTTGTTGCCGTATGTTAATTTTATCAACGATACCGACAGAATGGGTAATATTTAGATTTATTTGAAGTATTGAACCCGACAAACGAGAAGACACACAAAACGGACTCTCTCCCTCTCCCAAATATATCTTTTTATATTAATATATCTATTTTCCCTATATATCTACCTACTTATTTACGAATCGTTCACTCTCTCTTTTTTCACTGTTCACTAGATATTTATGTAAAATTTTACACACTGGCAGCGAGGCTAATTAAACAAGTCTGATCTTTATTATATATAGTAAAATTTCATCCAAGCAGAGACTGGTTAATATTTTAAATTTATGTTAATAAACAGAATATGTTTAGTTTATATCACTTTGTGTGTAATCGCGTGTGTGTTTGTGTATAACGCATACGTACATATTTGAATGACAAAATACAGTGTAAGAAGATAGTATGACTAAACGCAAAAGTAATGAAGAT
>NC_051399.1:8276711-8279211 GCF_015228065.2 Penaeus monodon | reverse complement strand
AAACTTCTAATAAATCTCTCATCCAAGCTTTTACTCCCAATTCACTTATCTTTTCATTATTTCCCTTTTTCACGTCTCATGTTCCCATCTCATTTTTCTCTCTTTCTCCTGCCCCTCCTTTTGCCCCGTTTCCTTCGTCTCTCTACCTCTTCCTTTCTCTCTTTCCAATAATATGTTCTCTAAGTATCGCATATATGAATCGTGATATATAAAATAATCGATAATTACTTCAAACTTTTATTCATGGCTTTCTGGAAGATTATTTTAATATGTCTGTCTTTTCCCCTTCATCATTTGAGGAAAATGGCATAACACCGAGTATCTAAAAGGTACCGTAAAAACGCTAAAAGAACACAAAAAATGGACAATACTAATAATTATGCTAAAAATTAAGAGATGGTAAAACGTATTAAAACTGCCCTGAGTAAGAATAGTAAAAACGTGCCACAAAACTTTTATTATAAAAAAAACCCTTGTATCACTAAAAAGACAACGACTAAAGTTTTTAACCTTAAAAACAGTAATCACATAACAAAGCACTAAAAGAAAGTAAAAAGTGTAAAACTATGCGGCAGTTCGGTATCATGAAGCGCCGTGGTTTAAAATTCCCGACATTGATAAGTAAACAAAGTAAACAATCTTATATTGAACTGAACTATACATATGTACAAAGTTTACGCTTCTATAGCAAGAGAGATGTGTGCATAAAATAATATAAAATAAATGAATACAAGTGTCGGTTGAACCGTCTGCTGTGACTCCTCCAGGATCATACGAATTCCCGTGGGCCAGGGATAATGTCAGGATATAGGATTAAGGGTTCTATTAGGGTAGAAGGGACGTAGAAATAAAGGTTTGGATAAGGGAAAGGTGGGGAGAGATCAGGAATGAGGGCAGACGGAGATAAGGTATAGACAGGAGAAAGGCTAGTATAGTGAGGGTAGGTTTATAGAGTAGGTCCCATAGAGTCAAGGGCAAGATTATTGCAAACAAAAGGGGGTGAAAGTAGAAGGAAGGGTAGGGCAACAGTATATAGAAAGGGAAAGCAGATAAAGATGAACAAACAAAGAGAAAGCTTTGAGACTTACCTAGGCTAGCATAAAGGAAAAGTTAAAACCTGAACATAAGTGCTAAAGATTTGTAGAACAGAAATATGAGCAGAAAGGAGAAATCAAGGAAAAGAAGGAAAACAATGACAGGGAGAACTAAAAACAGACAAAAAGAAAAAGAGAAGAGAAAGAAGAGAAGCAGGAATGAAATGTGTGTGTGTGTGTGTGTCTGTGTGAGTGTGTGTGTGTGTGTGTGAGAGAGAGAGAGAGAGAGAGAGAGAGAGAGAGAGAGAGAGAGAGAGACAGAGAGAGAGACAGAGAGAGAGAGAGAGAGAGAGGGTAAGGGGGAGAGAGAGAGAGGAGGAGTAAGAGCAGCAAGGGTGAGAGAGAAGGAAGCAATTTGGGGGGGGGGGGGGAGTTAAGGGAAAAAAATGGGGTGTAAGGAAAAAAAGGAAGTGGAGGGGTAGAAGAAGGGAGGCCTAGAAGCCTCACACAAGAAAGTATTACAGGATAGCCAGGGAATGCAATTACACATTTGATGTATATAATGACCCAGCTGCACCAATGTACATGAACACAGTCACCGTCACAGTGTTACAGATACAATGGAAATAGAGACATATGATTATCTAAAAATGGTTAATCGTGTATAGTGCTAGTCTTCCTGTAGTACCATAGACATCCCAGCAATGTCAACATAAACTGACAAGATTTATGTTAAAATACAGGGCAAAATACGAATCAAGGGTCCCACTTTTCCGTCAGTACTTTCTTCTTTTTTTCATTAATGCTTTACTGTCTTTGTCATTTCACAGTAAAACCTGGACGAAGCTCACGCAAGGAAAATAATTATGCTAGTCCTTTTTATGAAACTATCATTTAAAGAGTTTACAAGGCTTTTCTGCTCTCTCCCTCCTTTCCTTTTCCCTGGCGTCTGACCACTTCGGTACTGACCACTTCGGCTGCTCCATGCCAATTGTAGAGTCATACGCAGGCCCATTTTTGGGTGGATATTTTCTCTATTGTTTTAATTGCATTCATTGTATCATTTTGTTTTTGCCGATATGAATTATAAAGGAAATTCGACATAAACAAAGAATGGAGCATTATGAAATGTTAAAATATATAAACAAATATGTAAATTCAGATATTCCAGATAAGTTCCATGATTAACTGACAAAAAAGTACACACACACACACACACACACACACACACACACACACACACACACACACACACACACACACACACACACACACACACACACACAAACATATATAGTGCAGTTTATTTTTTGTTATGGTAAATGTAAGAGTCCTCTTCACACATGTTGCATTTATTGCTGCTAAAGAACCGCTTTATACCTTGACAGAAATGGTATTCCTACGTCAAAATCATATTTAAAAATTGCATATATACGCGAAAATTATGTTTAGATGTCAGATTTGTT
>NC_051399.1:8259211-8269211 GCF_015228065.2 Penaeus monodon | reverse complement strand
ATAATGATCCAGCTGGACCAATGCACACGAACACAGTCAGTGTTATGGGTAGAATGGATTTTTTTTCTTTAGATTCTTTTTACATTACTCATATACGATTATCTAAAAATGGTTAATCATGCATAGTGCTAGTCTCCCTGTAATACCATAGAAACCCAAGCAATATCAACATAAATTGACAAAAATCATGTTAAAATACAGGGCAAGATATGAATCAAGGGTCCCATTTTCCCTTTGTGATTTCACAGTAAAACCTGGAGGAAGCTCACGCAAGGCAATTAATCATACTAGTCCTTTTTATGAAATTACCATTAATGGAGTTTACAAGGCTTTTTTGCTCTCTCTCTCTCTCTCTCTCTCTCTCTCTCTATCTCATTTCTACAGCTCTAAAATATGGCACTTCAAAGAATTGGGATGCCTGTGTTAAAGATATATCAGACAAATAAATACACGTAGAAATTCGTCATTCATATGGTGTTGCAACAAATGCTTAGGTTAAATAGACCGTTTATTTTATTTTTAGTGCAGTTCGTCTGAATGGAGGAATGGTTAACGTAGAGACTGTTCCATAACGTGTGGAATCACACTTAGGCCCATTTTTGGGTAAGATTTATTTTCTTTTTGTTTTTGCTGATATCAGTTATTTAGGAAATTCAACATAATTTGAGAAAAAATAAATGTTAAAATATATAAACAAGTACAAATACTCCAGATAAGTTCCATGATTAACTGACAAACTGAGCATATATATATATATATATATATATATATATATATATATATATATATATATATATATATATATATAATAGTGTAGTTTATCTTTTATGATAGATTTAATCGCCACATTACAACCTTGAAATTTCATATACCTCGTGTTATCCGTTGTCTATGATTTCCTTCCTTTCGCTATCTTTGTTGCATATGTAAATGTATTTAAAGGTTTGTGTTCGTTAAGCGCTGCGGTCTTGTCTGAACACACAAGCTGTATTTATTGCTGCTACAAAGCCGTTTTATATCTTGACAGAAATGACAGGCTTTCATTAGAAGTTTTTCTCGCTCTTTGTTTTTTATAATTACTTGTACTGATGACTTGTAACTTGTCTATCTCACTGTATGCCTATTAATATCATTGTCTATCTTTCACTGTTATTCTATCTATCTCATTGTCTATCTGTCTGTCTCCCTCACTATCTACCTATATCACAAACTATTTATTTCACTGTCTATCTATTTATCTCACTGCCTATCTGTCTCTCACAATATATCTTTCTCACTATCAGTCTATATCACTGTCTATATATCTATCTCACTGTCTGTTTGTCTATCTGTCTCACTATCTCTCTTTCTCACTGTCTATTTGTCTATCTGTCTCTCTATCTATCTCTCTCACTGTCTATCTGTCTGTCTCAATATATCTATCTTACTATCTATCTATATCACTGTCTATCTATCTTACTGTCTCTCTGTCTATCTCAGTGTCTATCTGTCTATCTGCTCGTATTTCACTGTCTATCTACTTCACTATCTGTTTATTCATCCATCTATCTATATATCTATTTATCTATCTATCCATCTCACTATCTAACTATCTTTCTATTTATCCATCTTTTTATCTATCTAACCATCTTTCTATTTATCCATCTTTTTATCTATCTATCCATTTTTATGTCTGCCAATCTTTCTGTCTATTCCTCTTTCTCTCTCTCTCTCTCTATCTCTCTCTCTCTCTCTCTCTCTCTCTCTCTCTCTCTCTATATATATATATAATATATATATATATATATATATAAATAAATATATATGATATGTATAATATATATATATATATATATATATATATATATATATATATATATATATATATATATATATATATATATATATATATATGTGTGTGTGTGTGTGTGTGTGTGTGTGTATGTATGTATGTATGTATATGCACACACATACACACACACCCTTGGCAAAAGAGGTACAGCTAAATATATTTTAATGACAATCAATTTAGTGATTAACCAAGATGGCCTAATGAGTGAACATCTGCCTTCGAGGCATTATATTCCACTTTGGGAAAGACAATGATATATTCGAAAACTTGTTTGTACATTAACATAAGATGAGATATACTACATCATAATAATGGTGGTAATATTGGCAATAATGGGGGGCTGGGGTTCGATTTAACTTATTTTATTTATGTTTCATTTTACTTTCGATTTTACAGCCATAAATGTAATAATTCAATCAACAATTTTCATATAAGTAAGAATAATCAAACCATTTCAAAATCACTGCAGATCCCAAAAGATGAAAAAACATTCGCCAAAAGCGCTTATGTCGCGAGCCAGGATTTCAAAATATTAATCTCGATGTTTTCGCTGTGAAAAAATGTAAATAAGAAAGATTAAATTATTAAAGACTTAACTTGATTAAATCTGCTGCCTGTGCGGAACAGTTGAATGGAGAATATCTAATGGACAAGGTGAGAGCGAGAGCGAGATTAACTAATAGACAGAAATATATAATTTGTATACGGACCGAGACAGATATGTAGATATAGAGAGTGCTTAGTCATTCATGTATGTATGGCCTCATGCATTAGACGCACATAAACATAAACTTATAGAATATGTAACAATCACATCGTAAACCAAAACAAGCATAAACTACCAAAATTGTTCATCACTTTACCTTATTCTTTCGTCTATCGAAACGATTTATCGCGTAACTGCCGTAAGTTCCTCAGGCAGCAGTGAGGCTGCGGAAGACGAGCAGTTTACCTTCAGAAAGGAAAGGCAGAACGGCGCGAGAAGAGCGGAAACGAAGACGATTGGTGGAAAGAGAGAAAGATAAGAAAGGAGGAACATGAGAAGGGTGAAAATAAGGACGACAATAACGTTATTCATCGTCTATATTTCTATTTATCTTGCTGTCTGTCTATCTATCACATTGCATATCTGTCTGTCTCATTGTGTATCTGTCTATCTCTGTCTATCTATCTGTCACACTGCATATCTGTCTATCTCATTGTTTATCTATCTATCTCTGTCTATGTATCTACCTCATTATCTGTCTATGTATCTCACTGTCTATCTGTTTATTTATCTCACTGTCTATCTCTCTATCTCACTGCCTATCTGTCTGTCTGTCTCCCTGTCTCATTGTCTATCTGTCTATCTCACTGTCTATCCATCTTGCTCTCTATCTATCCTGCTTTCTATCTATCTATCTACATTTATATATCTTTCTACTTATCTAATTATATATTCATCTATTTATCTCACTGTATATCTGTCTATGTATCTCACTGTCTATCTATATCACTGTCTATCAGTCTACCTATCTCGCTGTCTATCTGTCTATCTATCTCACTGTCTATCTGTCTATCTATCTGTCTGTCTCACTGTCTGTCTGCCTATATATACACCACTGTCTATCTCACTGTCTATCTATATCACTGTCTATCTATCTCACTGTCTGTATATTTATCCCACTGGCTACCCCTGTCTGTCTATTTCACTCTCTATCTGTCTATCCATCAGACTGTCTATATGTCTATTTATCTCGCTCTCTATCTGTCTATCTATCATACCGTATATCTGTACGTCTATCTTACTGTCTATTTATCTCACTGTATATTGATGTATCTCACTGTCTGTCTGTCTGTCTCTCTTACTAGATTATTGTCTTCTCTGTCTGTCTAACAATATATCTTATTAACTATCTATCTCTATCACTGTCTGTCTGTCTATCTCACTGTCTATCTGTCGATTTATCTCAATGCCTACCTTATTTTCCATCTTTCTATCTATTCATCTTTCTATCTATCTATTCATCTTCCTATATATCTGCCTATCTATCTTTCTATATTTACGTATGTATCTACATATCCAATTATTTATTTATCTCTCCCTTTCTTTATCACATATACATACATATACCCCCTTCGCATAAGAGATAAGGGCTAAACAAATTATGATGATAATCGCATCGCAAAATGATGATGATAAACCAAAAACCACCTGAAAACTGCAGCTCATTAATTCCAAACAGCATTTCAGTAAATATCAGAGATGGCCTAATGACTTAGCACCTGATTTTACTATAAAAAAAAAAAAAAAAAAAAAAAAAAAAAAAAAAAAAATATATATATATATATATATATATATATATATATATATATATATATATATATATATATATATATATGAAAGATTAGACTATTTATTGACCTCAATCAAACTCGCTGCCAGTGTGTAAAATACTAAATAAAGAATATCTATTGGACTAGAAGAAAGGGTGAGAGCGACATTAATTGATAAATAGATATTTAGATAGATAAATATAGCGTAGTATTTTGACATGCTCATATGCATGGTCTCATACATTACAAACACAACTCACACACAAAGAATAAACAGAAGAGTATGTAATAAGCACATCATAAACAAAAAACAAAAAGAATGTTCATCCTGTATTTTATTTGTGTTTCTTCCCTCTCTTTCTCACATCAGCGGTGTAAAATCCTCATCCTTAGTAAGAAGGAAAGATTTTAAAAATGTGAGTGCCACATAGTGACTAATTTGAGATCATATATACGTATAAAGATACCACATCTCTAACTTCCTATTCATCCTCTCTCTCTCTCTCTCTCTCTCTCTATCTATCTATCTATCTATATATATATATATATATATATATATATATATATATATATATATATATATATATATATATAATAATATATATATATATATATATATATATATATATATATATAATATATGTATATATATATGTATATATATATATATATATATATATATATATATATATATATATATATATGTATATATATATGTGTGTGTGTGTGTGTGTGTGTGTGTGTGTGTGTGTGTGTGTGTGTGTGTGTGTGTGTGTGTGTGTGTGTGTGTGTTAAATATATTATTATATATATATATATATATATATATATATATATATATATATATATAATTTCGCATTATCTTAATCGATTTAACGGTTTATAATCATGAAAACTGTCATGTCGATTATAGTTATGGATAGGTTTACATATTCCATGAGAAATTTCGTTATCTCATCTCATCATGCCATTTGGTCTGTGCCTTGACCTCCTTGCGTTTCCTTTTTCTCAGTTTCTTATCTTCTTTTCCATTTATATGTTCATTTTCCCCAGCATTCTCTCTCTCTCTCTCTCTCTCTCTCTCTCTCTCTCTCTCTCTCTCTCCCTCTCCTGTCTTTCATTGTTTACTAATCTGTTTAGGCGTATTTCTGTACGTATGAGTTACACACACAAACTTACACAAGAAGAGAATTTACGAAGAAATACAAACAAAATATATTATGTTGATTATTAATACGAAATTAAAATCTCCTTTTGAGCCTCATATATTTTACTGTTTCTGTTTATTTATATCATTATCTTGTTATGCATTGTTTTGCCATTCATATGTATTTGTACGTGACACACATAGAGACACATGCGCTTACACACAAAGATATACAACCTAAACATACCCTATTGATAGTTAACACAAATTTAAAAAATTAGCGTCTCCGCTTTATTGAAACTTCACTGCTAGTAGTAAAAATCAATCTTGTTTAAATTAACTTCAATAAAACCCGCTGCCAGTGCGTAAATTTTAGATGAATATCTAGTGGACAATGAAGAGTGAGAGTGAACGATTGATGGCTACAGGAATGCCATTTCTGTCAAGTTATGAAACGACATTGTAGTAGCAATAAATGATGATAGATTATGAAGAAGAAAAATACAAAGAATGTTGAAACTATCAAAAGTATCATTTCTGCTGCCGCTTCCATTAAGAAATGTCAAGTTTGTAATGTGGCGATTAAATTTATCATAATAAAAGATTAAATGCTTACTGATACATATATACATACATACATACATATATATATATATATATATATATATATATATATATATATATATATATATATATATATTTGTTTGTCAGTTAATCATGGAACTAATCCGGAGTATCTAAATTTACAAATTATGTTAATATATTTGAACATATCATATTACCCCGTTTTCCGATTATGTTGAATTTCCTTTATAATTCATATCAGAATAAACAAAAAGATCAAATGAATACAGTGAATACAACAAAGATAAAAAATCCCACCCCAAAATGGGCCTATGTGTGATTCCACACTTGGCATGGAACAGTCTCGAACCCGGGTCTTTGCAATTTGCAGGTCCCAAAGTTAACCATTCCTCCATTCAGACGAACTGTAATAAATATTATATTAGCGGTCTATTTAACCCAAACATTTATTGCATCGCCGTGTAATTCTCTACGTGTATCTGTCTGGATACAGAATGATCTAGGAACAGATTTCACGTAATTCAGGCTTGTTTTCACGCTAAGAGGGCAGAGTTTCAGCGATGGCGTGAAATAGCCTGAACGGCTCTCCCAAGGGTTGGGAAAAATCCATCGCGTTGGCTACTCTTCTTTATATTTGTCCTTTGCACCTGATAATCTTATTGAGTAGATACATTTCATGGACTAAATCTTCACTGTGGGAAGTAATGCCGTACAGATAAAATATGATAGGTTTGAGACAATAGATACGTCTGACTTTCACATCATCTAATATAAATTACTCTGAAACTATCTTTTGGCCTCATTTGGTTGTCACAAATCTTTAATTTTCTAACTCAGTATCCTTTCTTAGGTAGAATGAACATTTACCTTTGATTATTTTTGTAGCAATCATATAAATATACATAGTACCTTCATTTCATGACCACTACAGTCTCATACCTTCTGTATTTTAAAAATACAACCATTATGAACGTCAAGGAATTTTTTAGTTAAGTTACCCCGTTTACACCTCCGTTTTCTCTTATACCATGAATGAAGAGAGAACTTGATGTAAACAAAGAAATGTAAAGGTTATTTTTCCTATTATTTTTAAAGGACATTGTTCATAAACAGCATAGTAATGAGGTATATTATTTGCCTTTCCAACGTGGTCCCTTTATTTTCTCCAAGTATTCACACCAAGAACAATTTCCGCCAAAAATGTGCCAGAAAAAAATACACCGATTAGTATGAAAGACCGAAGTCCTGTTATCATACACAACAGCTTTCTTCGGTTATACAATAGCTATCACGAGCCAAACAAGAGGTGACAAAATCAGAGCCTCATTGCAAAGCACCGAAAAAAATAATGAAAAATAATGAGTGAATCCATGAGCCAATGTTGCGTCAAGAGGAAAGGTGCCACACCGTGTATTTCCCAGACCCCCTTACTCTTAACCTCCTTCGGAATTCCACCTTTTTAAACCAATGCCCACGCATGCCATCAGTCCGCATAACCTCTCTACGAGTCCCGTTATACAAGGTATCCCCTCCTCCCTCCAGAGAGCTGAATTAATACACGAATAAATAGCTGCTGGTCTACCCATCCCTCCCTCCTTTTTCTCCCCGTGGTTGATCTGCGCAGCTCAGTGTGTGTCTGCGAGTGGACGGGCTTAGTCATGGCCTCTTGGAGGAACGCCCTGTTAAGGCTGTGGCCGTTTAGGAGTGAGAACAATGACAGTTCTTCCTCGCAGTGGGGCAGGAAGACCGAGACGAGGAAGATAGCGAGGGCTCTAGGGCCGTGGGAGGCTTATATGGTGACCGTGCAGTCCATTCTGATCTGGGAGAGTCCGGGGACGAGCGCCCTGGCCGTGGTGGGAGTGAACGTCCTCTTCTGGTGAGTGAGTGAGTGGCTCGGCCGTTCTCTCTCAGGTGTTCTTTGTCATTCGAGGGCGACGTGTTTCGGGGATGCAAGTTCTTTGTAGTTTTTTTTTAGAAGTGTCTGTGTGTGTTTGTTTTTAATGCGATAGATGCTTGGGTGGTATATTACGTGGGGGGATCGGAGGAATGATTTTTCTTTTCTTTTTCTTTTCTGTATGCATTGTGGATCTCTGGGGGTGGGGGAAAGGTTGAATGTGAATTGCAAATGATATATTGACTCTGTCAGCTTGATATCCCGGGTCGATGAAATCTGTCTTCGTACAGAGAGAAAAAACGACTCGGTGCTTTGGGTTGATCAAGTGATTATGTGCCTTACTTTGACGACATTTGTTACAGTTCAGGATGTTTTTTGGCTTCTAGTTAAAAGCTGTGACATCTGTTAGGAGAGAGAGAGCGGAAAGCCACGAGGAAAGATTTGTTTTGTGTTCTAAAACTATTATTTCTATTGTGGTTGAATATTTTTTTTTAATAGACCAGCAAGTAAAACCTTGTTTAATGTTTATCTTCAGTTCCTGATATCTGAGAGATGTGAAGTAAAGGTTGTGAATAGAGAGTCATTTAGCAAGTAGGTCAATGTACTTAGCTTCAGAGTAGTCCAGAGGGCACAGACCTTTCTAATTAAAGATTTAGAAGGTACCAAGTTAGTTTGTGACATTCTAACATAGGTGATAGTTGATTTTAGAAATTGAGGATTTTTATTATATTTTATGAATATTCTTGGTTGAATGGTTTGAAGTTGATGTTATTCTTATAAAAAATAATTGTATATATTTTTAATGGGAGAGTGTGACCAAGTATTTTATGGCCATTTTTGTTTTTATTATTCAACAGATAAAATTAAACCTAATCATATATACATTTTGATTCAAATATATTTTAATCATATGGAAAAAGGTACTTAAAAAGAAGAACAAGATTTATATCATTTCTATACCTCCATTATAAATAAATATTCTATCAACTTTATTTATTGCAGGCTTTAAAATACCTTGATCACTCTTATCCTTTGCTGTCATTACAAATTTGTTCTCCTTTTTGTGTCTAATCCTAGTTAAATACTAAACAAAGAAAAGAGACAGGTGTTAGATAGAGTAAATTCCCATGTGCATGTACCTGCTAGAAGCAATGTTAGTTAACCCAACCATCACAGATTTAAGTTCTGTCCCCTGTAGTTTTTTGTGAATTTTGTTACGGACAGATGGCTCCACATGCTCAGCTGGGAACGTGTCTTATCAGTAGGCCGTAGTGACCGATCCTGGTTTCTCCATTTCCTTGAATTGGCGGGAAAATGTGTTTTTCATTTTAATACAGTTGATATCAATACTGTTATTGTTGTTATTGATCTTATGATTATTAAATTGTTATTAGAATCTTGGTAATATTTAAGACAATGAAATATTACAGAAGACCCTTTCCAAAAGAAAAAAAAAAGGGTAAACAGGTGAGATAGGTAGAATTAATAACTGGGTCTTTGGTGACTAAGCACTTCCAGAGCCATCTATGTGTAAATACAATAATTAAACTTATATTACAGTGGGCATGACATGTATTCTTTTTATCCATGCCAATTGGGTAAACATCATTTTCTCATAGATTTTGATAACAAATTACAGATTAAGTTGTAACTTGTACTTGTTAAAAAAAAATCATTTGAGTGAAATATTATTAGTTCGCTCAAAAAGTAGCACGTGTTTATATACTTTTATATTTATAGATAATTCTTGAGTGATAGAGATAGAGATGATAAGAATAGGCATGTACAGGGAAAGTGTAGATAAATGTACACACACACACACACAAACACACACACACACACACACACACACACACACACACACACACACACACACACACACACACACACACACACACACACACACACACACACACACACACACACACATTTATATATATATTTACATATTATATAATTAATATATTTATATTTATATGCTTACTTGTAAAATTGTTTATTTCTCTATATATATATTTATATATTTGTTTATATATAAATATATCTATTTATAATTAAATATATTTGTTTATACTTAAATAATTATTAATATATATATATATATATATATATATATATATTTATATTTATTTATTTATTTATTTATTTTATTTATATATTTATGTATTTATTATATATATTTATTGTATATGTTTATATATATATATATTTATATTTATATTTATAT
>NC_051399.1:8246711-8254211 GCF_015228065.2 Penaeus monodon | reverse complement strand
GTTTTTATCGTTCCTTACAGTTGAAAAGCCACTTCCGAAGTCTCTTGGGTGCACTTCGGAAGATTTCCATAGTTTATTTTTTTTATAAAAGGTTAAAAAAAATCTATATTTCCCAGGATTTGCAACTCGGCCCTCTGCCCGCGTTGGAACTCGTTGAACAGCATGTTGATGAGGAACCAGTTTTGCAACAGTCGGTCATTCCTTGTCCTTCGCTAGGCCCTGGGTTGAAAAGCATCTTAATTCCATTGCGCTCTTCTTTGCAGGACAGTCGGCGATAAATGCAATTGCAATTTGCAGTGACAGTGGATTTCTCGGTGGAAATTTCGTGTTCAGTCGTCATTGTTGCTTTTGTTGTTGTTGATGTTTAATTATTATGATTGTGGTTATGATTATGATTATTGTTATTATTATAATGATAATTATTGTTATTATTATTATTTTATTATTACAACTAATATTTTCATTGTTACTGTAATAGTAATAAAAATGATAATAATAATAATAATTATTATTATTATTATTATTGTTATTAGTCTATTGTTATTTTCAATGTCATTTATATTAGTATTTTTATTATTGTTATTATTTTCATTGTTATTATTATTATTGTTGTTGTTATTATTACTTATATTATTGATATTGTTATCCTATCATTATTATTGTTCTTCATCATCAATATTATTACTATTATTATTATTGTTATTGTTGAAGTTATGATTATTATTTTAGTTTTGTTATTGTTGTTATTACATAATCATAGTTTTTTTTTTCATTATTATTGTTTAAAAAGTTACCGATTTGTCAGTCGTATTGAGAAAAACGAGCGTGCGTGTATTTTCTGTCAATTATTTCTTTTGGGGAACGAGTGGGGGGAGGGGGGAGGGGGAGGGGGGGCAAATGAAACCTGTCATATCAGGCTGTCAGAGGGAGAGAGATCGTGTTTATATCCTGCCCGTGTGGCTTATCAGCTTCTTGCGTTTGCCATCTGCCGTTCTGCCATCTCACCCTCGTTTCCGCCGGACACGATATATGTGTGTGTGTGTGTGTGTGTGTGTGTCTTGCGCGCGTACATGTGTATGTGCGTGTGTTCGTGATAAAGGACGGAGAAGGACTTCGACATTACATTATTTATAGACGTCTCGTATCTATCTTGTTTATCTCTTTGTTCTTTTTCTCTCTATCTTTTTTTTTATCCTTTTCCTTCTTTCCGAATGTTGTGTGTAGAAGGGTCCTGTTCTGAATGTTAGTCTCTCTCTTTTGTTCTCCCTTTTTCCCTTTCCCTCCTCTCTCTTTCCATTTACCTGCCTCTCTCTCTCTCTCTCTCTCTCTCTCTCTCTCTCTCTCTCTCTCTCTCTCTCTCTCTTTCTCTCTCTCCCTCCCTCCCTCCCTCCCTCCCTCCCTCCCTCCCTCCCTCCCTCCTCTCCCTCAATCTCTCTCTTTCTCTCTCTCTTTCGCTCTCTCTCCCTCCCTCCCTCCCTCTCCTTACCTCTCTCTCATACATATATAATGTATGGATATATGTATATATTTATATGTATTTATGTATAAATGTATGTATGTATATTATAAAAATGTATATATAAATAGATGAATGGACACACACACACACACACACACACACACACACAGATATATATATATATATATATATATATATATATATATATATATATATATATATATATATATATATATATATATATGTGTATATTGTGTGTGTGTATAATGTATGTATTTATGTATGTATATTAATACGTGTGTTTCGATGATCAGATTAGTTTCTCACGTTATACAAGGCCGAATGTATGCTCCAGTCGGCTGGGGTTTACATAGCACTTCGCCTCGTGTTGCGGCGCCAAGGAGGCAGAGGACGTTACACATTTCTTGTTGTTTTGTCGGCCGATAGTTGACGGGAGAGACAGAACGCCGGCTGTTTCGCCTGGGGCGTGTCGCGTGCTGCGTGGCGTTAATGTCAAGTGCATTGTTACGCAACTTTCGATGTTGCTGCGGCTTTTGCATGTGACTAAGGGTGGTACATACGCTTATTATGCATTAAGGTTAATTAGCGTCATATGCAGTGCCGCGCACAATGGTGTATTTTTCATTCTGTTCCTCCTCCTCCGGCATGGAGTGGCTTACTGAAATGCGTATTGTTATTTGCCGGGACTTTTAGCCACTGGGATATATTTAAAAAAATACTTTAGTTATCGTCGTTACTCACCATTGCCTCTTTGTTATTGGATGTGTTCATTCATCTCGTTCTCGTTTGTTATCACAGAATCTGTTGATCTTGCAAAATGTTCCAGGTGTGATCATCATCTAAAAAATGTTGATCGTCATTTGTTATCAGATAACCTGTCGATCTTCGCTAACTCTTCCAAAAGGTGTTATTATCGCCTTCGTTCAGTATCAGAAAACGTCTTGATCTGAGCCAACTCTTCCAGAAAGTCTTTTTCTAAGACTCCTTTCGCCCCTTCGCCGCAGGTTGGTGGTGTGGAGCGAGCTGCGCGTGTACTTCGTGGCGAGCGTGGCGGCGCTGGCGGTGTTCCTGCACCAGCAGTGGGTGCACACCATCTGGCCCGAGATCCGCGTGCCCAAACCCGAGCCCGACGACACCGAAGACTGGACTCCTGTGCATCCCAGGTGAGTACGAGGCTGCTTGCGTGCGTTTTTTTTTTTTTTTTTCCCTTCATGATTGTCTGAAGTTTTTTTTTTTTTCCTTTTTCTCTTCTTCTCTATCTCTCTTTCTGTCTTTCCCTATGTCTCTCTGCCCCCTCCTCCCTGCCTCCCTCCTTCCTTCGTCCCTTCCTTCCTCCCCCTCTCTCCCTCCCTCCTCCCCCTCTCTCCCTCTTCCTCCCTCCTTCTCCCTCTTCCTTACTCTCACCCTCACCCTCACCCTCACACTCTTTATCTATCTATCCATCTCTTTCCATCCCTCCTTCCCTTCTTCAAATCCTATCCCTTCCTCTGTCTGTCTATCTGTTTTTCATTCATTTACGTACTCATTCCCTCTTTCCAAACTTCATTTCTCTCTATCTCTGTGTACGTGTTCGCGTGCGGGCGTGCTTCTCGCCACGCATGTGTTCCGAGGTAAGGCGAGACGGGCGGGGGGGGGGGGGGGAGCTGTAATGAGCCGTGAATGTCGTGTTGGGAAATTCCTGAACTCAGGAGGAGGTTTGATGTTTTTTTAGGGGAGACTGAAGAAGTGGAGGGGGGTGGGGGCAAGGAGGGGGAATGGGGTGGTTAGGGAGGAAGGTAGATGGGGATATCCCGATGACTCATCGCTGTCAATCTTCCCCTCCTTTCCCCCTCCTCCCTTCCTTCCCCCCCCCCCTTTCCCCATTCCCGTGGGAGCACCTCACCGACGAATAGGGATATCTGGTAAAGATTACGTAAGTTACGGGGATGCCTTAGGTATTATGTTTTCTGTTTTCTGCCGAAGAAGCAGCCCTTGATGTATTTGTTATAAGGCCGCATGCACGTGTTTGGAGGGTGTGACGTCAGCGGGTAGTTCAAGATGCTCCCTGCGTCGCCGCCGCCGTCACCACCGCCGCCGCCGCCGCAGCAACAGCAGCTTCCGAAGCTTCCGACCCGAGCGACCGACCGCCAGGAATAGCTCGACGCGGTCCCGTTCTCGCGCGTGTGGTCTCGCTGCGGCTGGAGGGAGAGGAGGTGGAGGAGGAGGAGCAGAAAGAGAAGGAGAAGAGGAAGGGGAAAGAGGAAAAGGAGAAGGACGAAGAGGAGGAGGAGAAGAAGTTGAAAGAGAAAGAGAAGAGGAAGAGGAGGAGGAGGTGGTGGTCGGTATGGTGGAAACAGAACAGTAGTCTTTAATTTGGGTTAATTGCCCTACCGGTAATTAGTCAAGCAGATCTCACAAATCCAGGAAGAAATGGGAAAGACGGATAACTAAAGATAATAATATTGATTATGAATAAATAGACGAAAAAAATGGAGACCCATCCTCGCTTTGCACTGCAGATGCTGTCTAGGGCATTTTTTGTTGTTGTTCTTCACCTGGCTTTCTCTTCCACGGGTGCTCCCCTCCCCCCATCCTCACACCCATCCTTCATTGCTATTAGTATGTCAAGGATAGAGTCCTTCGTTGCCCTCTGTCCCTGCCCTCTGCCGTGGTATTCATACACAGTGACATGCATACGTAACGTGTTAGATGCTTTGCTTGCAGGAGCTAACAATCACTGCTAAGTTTATTCTATAAATATACTGGTCATTTATCCTGAGTCTGGTTTGGTTAGTGATTTTGGATTAGGATTCAGATTGGATATGCATTTTTTTTTTATTATTCTCTCTCAATCATCGTCATCTTGCTCCTTAGATGGTGATGATGCTGCTTGGCTTCCGGTATCTCATCTTCCTCTTTCTCGTATCTTTTGTCTCTTTCCCCCTCCTTCCCTCCCCCCCCTTCGTTAATCTTTCCCTTCATTCCTTCCTATCGTTCCTCCTCCTCGGTCCTCCACCCCCTCCTTCCTCCTCCTCGTTCCTCCTTCCCCTCTTTCGCTTCCACACTTTATTCAACGACCCCTCCCCATCCCTCCTCCCCCTCATGAAAGAGAACTTGATGATTATCCGTGAAAGAGAACTTGATGATTATCCGTTTCCGTTGACTATCGGAGTTTCCTTTGTACTGGGTATTACCGGTTCGAGCCACCCGGTACCCGCTTTCACGAGGGAATCGACGCCGCCGGGGAATCGCTTCGTCGAACAGCTGATGTTGAATTGATTAAAAGATGATGCGGTTGCGTTGATGTGATGTGGAGGAGGTCTGCGCTGTTGCTTGATGTTGATTGATTGCAGTTTGCATTGTGCTTTCATGCTGAGAAGAAATGATAAATGTAGTTTCAATTGTCGTTTTATAAAAATGGCATAAAGTTGTGTTGAAGGATCGATTAATTGTTGTCATAAAAACTAGCTCCCCAGCCTCAGCCATTACTGGTAGAAGCTTTGTCATCACCATTAAAACACGTCCCAGTTGTCGTTTCTCCTTGTATATTGGCGTGTCGGCGTCTTTAAATGCTCTGCGCTGCCATCCATTTGTTTATATTCATTACCCTAAGGCGTGGAAAGCATGGAGATTGCGTTTTCTATAACTGGCATTATGTTGTAAAAGACGTGACGCAGCCGTGTGTTATTCAGCTGTTGAATTTATTGCGCATCGGGGGTACATGAATTTTGTTTGTTTGTTTCACGAAGCTAGGGACGGGGATTTGCTAAAGGAATGTGAGAGGGGATTAGCGTTCAGGTGTAGAGGAGAGATGGGTTTGTGAAAATATGTGCTCGGGGGTGTATTTCGTTAAGCAACTTACCGGATTGAACTGATTTAAATGTCACTATTCCCCTCCCCCCACTTTGTATCTTCCATCTACTACCTTGTTTCTCTCTCCCTCTCTCCCTCCCTCTCTCTCTCCCTCTCTCTCTCCCTCTCTCTCTCCCTCTCTCTCCCCCCCCCTTCTCCTCTCTCTCTCTCTCTCTCTCCCCCTCCCTCCCTCCCTCCCTCCCTCCCTCTCTCTCCCTCTCCCTCTCTCTCTCTCCCTCTCTCTCTCTCTCTCCTCTCTCCTCTCTCTCACCTCTCTCTCTCTCTCTCTCACCTCTTCTCTCTCTCTCTCACCCTCTTCTCACTCTCTCTCTCTCTCTCTCACCTCTCTCACTCTCTCTCTCTCTCTCACCCTCTCTCTCTCTCTCTCACCCTCTCTCTCTCTCTCTCCCCTCTCTCTCTCTCTCTCTCTCTCTCTCTCTCTCTCTCTCTCACCCTCTCTCTCCCTCCCTCTCCGTCTCCATCCCCATCCCCAAGTTACAGTATATTTCACTTTTCATCTCACAGATTAAAGCAAAAGTAAAGTAACTGATTCAGTCGTCGGTGTATAGGCCTGTGCCTTTTATGGCATTGGCGACGCGTTGTCCCCTTTTTCAAATTAATCTTATCGATTACTTTTTTTTTCTATCTTTCGATTCATTGTCTTGAGATCTAGGTAAAACTTGTTTACCGCCTGGGATATCAAGTGTTTATTGTTTACATGTTTATGAACTTTCTTTCCGTCGGTTATCAGTTATCCTCTCCCCCCCCCCCCCAGCCTCCCTCCCCTCTCTTCCTCCCCTACCTCACCCTTCTCTCCCATCTCACCCCTCTCCCCCTCACACCTCCCCTACCTCACCCTCCCCTCCCCTCCCCTCCCCTCCCTTACCCTCCCCCATCTCACCCCTCTCCCCCTCTTCCTCTCTTCACCTCTTTATCTTGAATGTGTCTTATAATCTGGGGCATGTTTGTTTTGCTGGTTATTGCGTCATGTCGATCGTCGTTGAGTCGTGTTGGAATTCCGTGCGAGGTGCCAAGAGATCGGGTCGAGATTTATATATAGGCCTATGTAGGATAGGTATAGGCCTCGTCTCTGTCCCTTTCGTCGTATTGTCAGCTGCGTTTTGTTTATTCTGCGCTCTTGCTACTGCCTCGCATTGTAGTGTGTTTGCGTGCGTACGTGCGAGCTCGAGCGCAAAAACGGAGCAACATGTAGGCCTATGCAAACACAGTAGAAACGAAATACAACGCGACGTTTTGAACTCATCATACGTAGGGCGAACCATTATTGCGTGTGTGTGTGTGTGTCTGTCTGTCTGTCTGTCTGTCTGTCTGACTGTTTATGTGTGTGCCCACATGTCAGCATATGTCTTTGTGTGTATGTACCCATCTATCTATTAGTCTGTTTATCTACTCTTGCGTCTGTGTAGGTCAGTTTACCTGCATTTACGCCTCGCACCACGTATCTCATTGGCCCCATTTATCCCAAACATCAACAAATATCTACTCCCCGCTCGCGTTCCCAACCCGGATACGCGAGGGCCGGCGAGCTAGGTGTCTGCCATTCATTTTCCTTGGCTAATTTTGGAAGCCTTGACCTCCGGGGATGCCTGAGTATTGAGCTACAGCGCGGAAGACAGCCCAAGTAGGCTTATGTAGTCTCCACAGCTCTGTAGGCCTAAGATGTGCGTCCTAGGTTGCCAAGAGCTTCGCGCGTTGCTTCTCGTTTAATGTTTTTTTTTTTTTTTTTTTTTTTCGTCGGTTTCTTCTTTTTCTTGAGAAATTGAGGCACAGGAGTTTTTTTTTCTGTATATGTTTTCTCCTTTGGTTTCCTACTTTCTTGAGGATGCAAGTCACAGGAGTAGTGTTTTTGAAGTCTATGTTCATTTTTATTACGGTTTCTACTTTCTTGAGAAATTAATTTACATTTTTTTTAAGTCTACGCTTTCTCCCTCAGTTTTCCTTTTCTTGATAACTCTTAAGGCACAAAAATAGTGTTTTATTTTTAGTCATATGTTTTCTCGGTCAGTTTTCCCTTCCTTGAGAATGTAAGGCACCGCAGTAGTGTTTTTTAAGTGGCTGCGTGTGCCAGTGTTAATCTTGGCCGGGGCAGCCACGTGGGGGCAGGCCACGGCGGTCTCGGCCCGACAGCCGTGGGAGGAATTGGCCTTGACCAATGGCGAGGCGGGAGC
>NC_051399.1:8234211-8241711 GCF_015228065.2 Penaeus monodon | reverse complement strand
GAGGAGGCCGGAGGAAGGGAATGGGGATGAGGTGGCGAAGGAGAGAAAGGGATGGGGAGGAGGAGGAGGAGGAGGCGAAGGAGAGAAAGGATGGGGGAAGGGGGAGGAGGTGGCGAAGGAGAGAAAGGGATGGGGAGGAGGAGGAGGAGGAGGCGAAGGAGAGAAAGGGATGGGGAGGAGGAGGAGGAGGAGGCGAAGGAGAGAAAGGGATGAGGAGGAGGAGGAGGAGGAGGCGAAGGAGAGAAAGGGATGGGGAGGAGGAGGAGGAGGAGGCGAAGGAGAGAAAGGGATGGGGAGGATTAGGAGGAGGAGGCGAAGGAGAGAAAGGGATGGGGAGGAAGGAGGAGGAGGCGAAGGAGAGAAAGGGATGGGGAGGAGGAGGAGGAGGCGAAGGAGAGAAAGGGATGGGGAGGAGGAGGAGGAGGAGGCAAAGGAGAGAAAGGAATGGGGAGGAAGAGCAGGGGGAGGCGAAAGGGAGAAAGGAATGAGGAGGGGAAGAAGGGTATGGGGACGAGGGAGAGAGGGAGGAAGGAGCGAGAAGGAGGAGGGGAGATGGAGAAAGTGGGGTAGAAGAGGAGAGTGACAAGGAGAGTAAGTATAGGGGAGAGAAGGGGAGGAAGAGGGAGAAAGGAGGGGAAAAGGAGAAAGGACAATGAAGAGCAGGAAAGAAGCATGAAGAGGGAAGATCAACTCGTTATTTAGATGCGCAATGGAGATGATTTCTTTTTTTAATTTGATTGAACGCGACCTCTCTCTCTCTCTCTCTCTCTCTCCCTCCTCTCTCTCTCTCTCTCTCTCTCTCTCTCTCTCTCTCTCTCTCTCTCTCTCTCTCTCTCTCTCTCTCTCTCTCTCTCTCTCTCTCTCTCTCTCTCTCATTTAATTATGGACGTAATCTCTCTCTCTTGGGTGTTTGTAAACGCGATCTTTCTTTGATTTAATTGTGGCCTAGAAGGTACTTGTAGCAAGATGTGGCTTGGAACTTCTCACTGACAGTTAACAAGTGGAGAGAGAGAGAGAGAGAGAGAGAGAGAGAGAGAGAGAGAGAGAGAGAGAGAGAGAGAGAGAGAGAGAGAGAGAGAAAGAGAGAGAAAGAGACAGCGTTGGGTCTTCGCATTGCCAGGGTGAATGCGTTGGTTTAAAAGGCTTATTGCAATTTGGGGAATGGATATTCTTCATTTTTTTCATTGGTATTCTTCCCACTTCTCTTTCTTCATTCCCTTCCTCGTTTCTTGATTTGTTCCTCCTCCCTTTTTTTTCCTCCCGATTTGTTCTGTTTCTCCTCCTTTCCTATTCTTCCTTCTCATTACCCCTCTGCCTTTTTCCGTTCTCTTTTTCTTTCTCTTTCTCTTCTCCAGTCCCTTTCCCTTCATTATCACCCCCTTACCCTTTTCTCAACCCCCTTCTTTATCACCCCCTTTCGTATTCTCTTCCCCTTCCTCGTTCCCCAATTCCTCTCCCTCTCCCTCTACTCCTTCCTTCCTTCCTTCCTTATCCCCTTCCCACTCCCCCTCCCCCCTCTCCTCTCCCCCCCAACCTGACTCCTCCACATATCATGCGCGATGGTGCCATATCCAGTTTCAGTTCATGAAGCGGGGGAGGGGGAGTGGAAGGGAGGGAGGGAGTTCGGTTTCATGGCTTCATGGGTTTTTAGTACCATTGTTCATGGACACCTGACTTTTTTTTAAGGCCTGTGTCGATATTTGTGTTTTGTTTTCCTTAGTCTCTCCCTATTTCTTTCCTATTTTCCACACTCCTCCTCCTCTCCCTCCTCCCTCTCTCTTTTCCTCTTCCCCTCTCCCTCCCCCCTCTCTCTTTTCCTCTTCCCATCTCCCCCCCCTTCTTCTCCCTCTCCCTGCTTCCATAATTATAACCAGGAACCCTCGCTTATTTCTTCAATGTGACGCTTGACAATTTTCATCATTTCCCGAGCCGGGCACATCAATAATAGGTCGAGTATTTCCGCCCCGGATATATTTTGTGCGCGGTTTTGGCACAACGTTCGGTTTCTAAATCGCCTAAAAGATCAGAAAGGGATTCACATGCTCTCCCACGCGCTTGTGCACGCGCTGCCACAAGCACAGTGGCAGGCCCTTACCCTCTGACAGCTTGGCAGGTTAGTGCAAGAAGCTCCCCGCGGCAACACCTTGATGCGTGACATGCTCCCAGCCTTGGCAGCGCACCTTAGATGTTACACAGCCAGACATTTCGCCAGACACAACCAGACACTTGTCTAGACACGCGCTGACAATCACACTTGGCTAAACAGACAACTTTGCATTCTCTTGGGCACGTGGGCTCAGGCTATGGCAAGGCAGTGTAAGTGTTATTATGGCCAGCCGTAAGTACGTAAGTATGGCAAGACGTCTGTTGGCAGAGGAGCCAGCTCATGACGATAGTGACAATTGACATATGTGACAGATAGTCCATGGCAGATGATCAACCACTTGTCACAAATAGAGTCAGTCAGTCATATAACAGTTTATACTATAGTAGACATAACCAAAATTATTTTAAAAATGAATCCCAGTGTTTCACATTTCCGCCGATGAAGGTAAATGGCGTCGAAGAGAATCATTCTTTTTCCCATCCTTCCATCCTGTTTCTATTTTATCTCCGTATCTCTCGTCCCCTTTGTGGCGCAGGGCAGCGGGGGGGGGGAGGGGGTAATAGCTGTTGACGGATGGAAATGCGATCTGTGATATGCGAACCTGACAGGGGACGCTAGCATGTACTGATGACTATGTGTGTGTGTGTGTGTGTGTGTGTGTGTGTGTGTGTGTGTGTGTGTGTGTGTGTGTGTGTGTGTGTGTGTGTGTCTCTCTCTCTCTCTCTCTCTCTCTCTCTCTCTCTCTCTCTCTCTCTCTCTCTCTCTCTCTCTCTCTCTCTCTCTCTCTCTCTCTCTTCCTCTCTTCCTCTATCACTCTTCCTCTCTCTCTCTCTTCCTCTTTCTTTCTTTCTTTCTTTCTTTGTCTGTTGTGTTTCTGCCTGCCTGTCTTTCTATGTACTGTGTCAATGTTTGTGTGTCTGCTTGTTTGCATCCGTGCATTCGCGTCCGTATGAATGCGTGGGTGGGTGTGACTTCAAGCAATCAGCGAATTCCAGCAGTCGCACCCTTAGAATGCAAGCCAACTCAGAAGAAATAACGTGGTTACCGTGAAAGTCTGTGTCTTCCTTTCTAAACTGATGATTTGAAGAGGAGGAAGAGAAAGAGAGAAAAAAATTAAGATAAAGGGAAGGAAGGGAAAGAATGAATAAAATTGACAAAAAGAAAGAAAGAAAAATAACAATGGCAATAAACTTTCGAATACTAGAAGAATGTCTAGAGAAACAAAAAAATAATGAGGATAAATATGAAATAATAAAAGATGAAAAATATCCCTCTCGTGTGCTTTCTTCTGTCTCCTCCTCTTCCCCTTTCTCCATTCCTCTTTGTTTATTTTTATTTACGTTGTTTTGGAATATTGTGTTGCAAGTGCCGTTGCAGGTAAATGCCAGCTCAGTTGCAACTATGAACAAGCTTCTTTATGTATTTATTATTTTATATAATCGGTGTTTCTATATATGTATTTTTATTGTTTTTTTTGTCGTTGTATTTTTTTTTATTTACGTATTATTTCGTTTTTATTTTTTTATTTACGCTGTTGGCTGTTTATTCATATATATGATTAGTTGTTCATATTTCTATTTGTTTATTTACATATTTATTTCATTGTTTATTTACATACGCACTTACTGACCCGTGCATTTGTTTATTTCTTGTTTCTTTGTACACAAGGCCAACACTCGCAGCCAAAGACACACAATGCGAGGTGGAATTGGCGGTAATTTTGGTCAACACTGCGTTGGTCGTGACGAAGCGAGAACCGAGACAGAATCGCCGTTTTATATATATATATATATATATATATATATATATATATATATATATATATATATATATATATATATATGTATATATATATATATATAATTTTTCTTTTCTTTTCTTTTCTTTTCTTTTCTTTTTCTTTTTCTTTTTTTCATGTTTTTTGTTTGTTTTGTTCTTTTCTATTCACTTTGTTGTGGCTCAAGTGACAGTGGATTATGTCTCCATGAATCGGCAAAGGGCTGATGGATTAGGTGTGCGTGATTATTTTATGGATAGGTGGATTGAGGATAGAGTAAATAAACACTGGATTTGTTTATTAACTTTATTCACTTTGTTGTGGGAAAAAAAATGGCAGTGAATATGTCTCAATGAAGGAGATGGATTATTATTATTATATATATATATAATATATATATATATATATATATATATATATATATATATATATATATATATATAATATATATATATATATATATATGTATGTTTTTTTTTTTTTTTTTTTTTTTTTACGAAAAGGTGGATAAGCTAAATACTGTAGATAAGGAGTAGATTAAGGGAAAAAACATGAAGTGATTAATTAAAATATATGAAAGTGAAAGTCTTTTCTCCGCATTATAGCAGAGTTTCGTGTAATTGAAGACGATAATGCGTGTGGTAAAATTGTAATATCAGAAAAAGTAGAAAAACCCGTTCTTGTCAGCGAAACGTTTATTTGGGTACGATAATGTGTGGTAAATAGAAGAAGAAAACGTTTGTTTGGTTACGATAGTGTGCGTGGTAAATGAAAGAAGAAAACGTTTGTTTGGTTACGATAATATGTGTGGTAAATGAAACAAGAAAACGTTTGTTTGGTTACGACAATGTGTGTGGTAAATAGTAAAAACGAGATAATAAAAAACGTTTATTTAGGTACGATATTTTGTGTAGTAAATAGTAAAAAAGAAAGAATAAAAACGTTTATTTGGGTACGATATTGTGTGTGCTAAACAGTAACATAAAAGAGGAAAAGTTCTTGTCAGCGAAACGTTTATTTTCTTTGTGTTCATAATATTTCTTGGGTAAAAGTCTCGCTAGTTTTCTTGTCCTCATGCACACGCACGCGCGCAAGCAAGAGGAGGAGAAGAAGACAAAAGGGCGAAGACGAAGAAGAAGGGTAGGAGGAGGAAGACGAAGACGAAGTTGAAAAAGAGAAGGAAGAAGAAGAGGAGGAAGAAGACGTAATGGAAAAAGAGGAGGAAGACTAAGAAGAAGAGGGGATGAAGACGAAAAAGAGGAGGTGGAGGAAGACGGAGAAAGAGAAGAAGACGAAGAAAAGAAGGATGAGGAGGAAGACGAAAAAGAGGAAAAGGAGGAGAAAGAGAAGAAGAAAAATTTGTTTACACTGCCAGGGAATGTTATACGCATCTTCTGTCCCTTCTTTTTGCTGTAGTGGAAGGACGAACCTGCGTAGATCTGGAGAAGTTCGTGTCTGCCAGCGTGCCTGCGCCATAGAGTGTGCGTACGACATGGGACGCATATTTTTACGTGGGGAAGCTGGCGCAGTTGTGGGTCTTCTTGCGTAGTATGGGTGCTTATTTAGTGCATGGTATTGTGTAATATTATGTTTGCTGGGTTGCACGTAAATGCGTAGGTAGTGCATGTTGAAATAGCATGTGTCTATTGGCGTCCCCACACACGCTCTTGTACTTGTTGAATATGTACGAATATTTGCACACGCACATACTTTTAATAAGGAGAACGTATGTATGCACACACAAAGGCATATGTGCACACATGCGGGCGTACGCTAATTCACTAACTCACTCAAAACACACAAACACACACGCACACACGCATAAATGCACACACACACACACACGCGCGCGCGCACTCCTTCTCTGCGACTTTACCCACATTCGAGAGGAAATAGCGCGAGTGCACTGCAAAGAATGGCGTCGATTGAGATTTGCAAGGGAAAGGGGAGGTGGGGGGGGGGAGTAGCCACAGACGGCGTCGGTTGAATAATGTAAACAAAGGGGTAGCATTCGTCTGACGTTGGGCGTGACTAGTCGAGAAGGAAGCTCCCTCTGCCTGGCGAATTCGCGTGACTAGTCGAGAAAGAAGCTCCCTCTGGCTGGCGAATTTGCGTGACTAATCGAGAAGGAAGATCCCTCTGGCTGGCGAATTTGCGTGACTAGTCGAGAAGGAAGGTCCCTGTGGCTGGTGAATTCGCGTGACTAGTCGAGAAGGAAGGTCCCTGTGGCTGGCGAATTCGCGTGACTAGTCGAGAAGGAATGTCCCTCTGGCTATTGAATTCGCGTGACTAGTCGAGAAGGAATGTCCCTGTGGCTGGCGAATTCGCGTGACTAGTCGAGAAGGAAGCTCTTTTGGGCTGGCGAATCCGCGTGATTAGTCGAGAAAGAAGGTCCCTCTGGCTGGCGATTTATTTATTTATGTATGTATGTATGTATGTATGTGTGTATGAGGAGGGAAAAGATTCGAAGGGGAGGAGAATGGATAATGAGGGAGGGAGGGAAGAATGGGGGAGGGAGTGGTAGGAAGGGGGGTGGAAAAGAGGAGACAGCGAAGAAGGGTATGGGAGAGGAAGAGGGAGGGAGAATAGGAAGGGGAGAGAGAGGGGGGGGGGCGAAGGGGGCGAGGGAAATGGACAAGAAAAAAGGGGGAGGAGAGAGAGGGGGGGGAGGGAGAGAGAGAGAGAGGGGGAGGACGAAGGGAGAGAGAGAGAGAGAGAGGGGGGGGCGGTGGAAGGGAGAGAGAGAGAGGGGGGGGAGGAAGGGAGAGAGAGAGTGAGAGGGAGGGAGGGAGAAAGAGAGAGAGAGAGAGAGGGAGGGAGGGAGCAAAACAAAACAGAACACGGGAGGAATGAAAGCGCGAGAACGAAAAGCGAAGAGCCAAATCAAGAAAAGAAAAAGGCGAAGTAGAGGACGCGAAAGACTGTGAAGGAATTTCCCCAGAACTCACACGCCCGCCGAGACGCAGCGCAGCCTCTTATCTGTGCTGAGGGCCGTGGCGCAGCGGAAGCACGTGGGCGTAGCAGTCCCCGCAGCCCAGAGGATCCACGGGTTTTTTCTTTCTTTCTCTCGTTCCTCTTCTTTGTTTTCTATCATTTTCTATTTTCTAGCTTTTTTTTTTCTTGTCTTTCTTTCTTTTTCCTTGGGCCATCCCATTTTTTTCTCCCTCCCTCCCTCTCTCCGACATTTCTCTCCCCCTTTTTCCTCCCTCTCTCTCCTCTCCCTTCTTTCTTCTCTCCCTTACCTCCCCCCCCCCGTTCCCTCCCCGTCTCTCCTCTACTCTCCCCTCTCCCTCCTCCTCTCTCCCTCCCCCTCCTCCCTCCCCCTCTCCCTCCCCCTCCTCCCTCCTCCCCTCTTCTCCTATCCCCCTTAATTCCCTCCTCTCCCTCCCTTCCCCCGAATTCTTCACATTCCTCACCTGCTGCCCGCGCTGACGCTTAACTCCAGGTCTCTCACCTATAAATTGCCTCAACATTATTGGATGCGGTTCAGATTGGGTCAGTCACCCCTCGTTTGGCCTTGGTGGGTGCCGGGCGCTGTATTTCATTTTGGAAAACATCGCTGCGGGGAGGGAGAGGGGAGAGAAAGGGGAGGAGAGGGAGAGGAAGGGAAGGAGAG
>NC_051399.1:8203074-8226611 GCF_015228065.2 Penaeus monodon | reverse complement strand
CTAAAAGCTAAAAATACTTAAATATTCCCCCACTCTTAAAGCTATCAGTCATGACCTGACTATTTCTGGAAATGACGCTGTGGGGCAATGTAACAATCTCTGAAGTCGTGAGATCGGGGCAAAAAATGGGGTTGGAAAAAGGCCCCCCCCATGCCCCCCTTTGGGGAAAAAACCACCCTTTTATGCTGGATGCTGGTAAAGCGAGGCCACTGCCATCACAGGCCTTAAATTAACAATAAAAATGATAAAAAATAAATGAAACGGAAAAAAAAAAAATAAAAAAATAAAACATGATGATGATGATAAAAAAATAACAAATTTTAAAAAAAAAAATAAAAAAACAACAATAAAAAAAAATAATAATAAAATAAAAACAAAATAAAAAAATAATAACAATAGAAAAACAATCAATTTTTCATAAAAAGTGATAAAACAAAATTTACAATTTATTAATAATAAAATAATATTAAAAATAAAAAAAAACCATAAAAAAAGAAATTAAAAATGAGAATGGTCTTAAAAAATAAAATAACAAAAAACAATTTTAATATAAAACAATAACAATTGTATTATAAGTGATCCCAAAAACAATAAAACAATAATAACAACAATAATAATAATAATAATAATAAAATAAAAAGGGAAACAAAAAAAAAAAAAACTCACAGTGCATTTATAAAACTCATCTTTTTTTCAAACAAAAACCAAAAAATTTCTCTATTAGCATAATCAAATAGCAAATCTTTAGTAAAAAACCCAAAATTTTTCAGAACAAGAAATAAAAAACACAAATTAACAAGCTTTAATTGAAATTTTCAAAACTATCACTCTTCACAACAATGGTAGCTACTAAAGTCATTACATATACAATAAGAAACACACAAATAACAAAGTGACAAATTATTTTTTTAATTTTTGTTAAAGGGAAAGATCCATCATTTTTTATAATGAAAACCCCTTTAAATTTACCCCAAAATTATTTTTGTTTCACAAAGTTTCAAAGGGATATTTTTTGAACTAAATATCTGAAGAACTGATAAAAAATAGAAATGAACGGGGAAAAAAAGCCTTTGTTTTTTAAAGCAATTAAAAAGAGCAGCAGAAGTTTCGAAATTCACACAAATGTACCGTGGCTTATTTCCCCAGATAGCATATTAGGTCCATACTGCATGTTTTTAAACATTCCTACAAAAAATAAAAACATACCTAAAAAAATCGGTGTTGATTTTTCGATGTTTCTTTGCTATTCCTATATCGGGGGCCCTGGTCTTATTTTCTGGAATGAGGGGAATAAGGTTTGGGAAAGAAAAATCTGCCTCCCCGTCCTGATTTTTTAAAACATAAAAATTTTATAAAAAAAAAAACCACTAATATGAGGGAAAGTTTGAAAATTGAACCTGAATTATCTTGTTTTCCCAAAATTCTAAAAATATTTTTTTACATTTGTGTACCCCCAACCCCTTTGCCTTTGTTGTCGGGGGGGGCTTAGGGAACGACTGGGGCCCCATTGTAAGGTCACCCATTTTGGCCCTAAGCCCTTGCCTCAACCAATTTTGCTTCGTCTCTTCTCCCCCTTTTCTTTTTCTTCTTTTCTGATCCCTTCTTCTGCCCCACATCCAAGGTAACTATTTTTACTTTACCATAGTTCTATATCCTTTTGTGTCAAACATATTATTACATTTGTCCAAAAATCAACCAAACTAACCAAACTAAAAACTCAGGATTAATGTATATAAGTAAGGTTTTTTTTATATTCAAAGACTGCCTGTTAAATCCTTCCTGCTACTTATATCCAAAGGGGGTTTTTGCATCTTTTACAGCGGGTTTCAGCAGGAGTGTTTATAGTCAAGGGCTGTAATGCCTTCATATCTAAAAGTATCAGACAAAGAAACTCAGAAAAGGTGGGTACTTTGACCAGTTTTGAGTCAAAAAATACCAATAATAAAAAAAATATGCATTTAAAAGGATATAGCCCTAGACAAGAAATTTTAAAAGCTTAGACTAAATTTGGTTTCACTTTAAAACATCAGTTTCTACTCCCGGGTTTTGTAATACCAATTTTAAGCCATCTAATGTATGCCAAAGTCATATAAAAAGCAGTGATATTAAATAACCCCCCCGGAGTGATTGCATTTTTTAAATTTTTTTCACACAACTTTTCGTAATGGGAAAGCGCCTTGGGAAGCCCCCTGGACCCGAAATACTCGCACAGCTGGGGGCATTGTGAAAACTCCAGCTGGTTGCTCCGCCGCTGGTCCCCAAATTTCCCTTTTGAAAACCCTTGGGGCAACACAATGTTAGAAACCCTTTACCAAATAATCACAATCAATAAAGCCCCAAAATATAACACTTTATTAAAGTAATATGAAAAAAATTTTAAAAAAAAATGAAATATAATATATTTTACAGGGCATTTAATAATTTTTCTTTAAAATTAAAAAATTTTAAAATTGATATTGATTTAATAAAAAATTAATGATGTGTGATGATATGATGGATGATGATGAAGATGATGAGATGATATGTGATGATGATGATGATGAGATGATGATGATGATATGATGAGTATAATTTGATGATGTTGAGAGATGATGATGATGTGATGGTGAGGGTGATGGTGAGGGTGAGGGTGATGGTGAGGGGTTGGGTGGTGGGTGGGGGGATGGGATTAATGGGTGATGATGAGATAGAAAAAACAATCCCAAAAATAATAAAAATAATAAAAAAAAAAATCCCGGGAACAGCATTTCTTTTGCCAGTGCTTGAGGTGAGACTGCGGTTCGCCGCGGGTTGTGGTTTATTCGGGGGCAGCACCTTTGGTTGCTCTTTCTTAAATTTAGTACATGCGGTGAAGGAAAATGACTGTGTAGGATTTTTGGTAATCGAAATGGAAATTCGGTACTAATATGTCAAAAGCAATAAAACAAACTTTTCAGCAGTACAAATGGAAGGGAAAATTTTTTTCTTTTAAAAGGTGTAAATAAGGAACAAAACATAAATAATATTTCAGTGAAAACGGTAAAAAACTAAACTTCAAAAACAAGAATACATCATTCATTCAAAAAATCTAAATTGGGTGCTTATGTTCAAAGTCCCTTTGAAAAAACTAAAAGGAAAGAAACAAAGCAAATAGCCCCTTTTCATTTCCCTTAAAACATGGATCCAGCCAACCACATTGCGCCACTGGCAAAATTAACCTACTCCAACAAACGTTTTTAACTATTTGATGGGCTTGGCTGCTCCTTTAGGAGGGAAGCAGCTTGGGGTGCAGCGCTGCTCGATTTTTTGGGGTGGAGTCTAGAATCGCTTCAACACATCTCTTCTGCATCCATAAAATTTGACAGTTTCATTCATGGGGGAATTGTTTTCCCCCTTTTTCAAAGTTATATTTGTTTTTCATTCTTGCTTCAGTTGCGCCGGGAAGTCAAGGGGGTTTTTGCCTGCTGGTTTCCTTTCCTGTAAAAGGGTTTGTGTTTATAAGTTGATGTCTGGCATTAAAATTTGTATTGCGCCTTTGGTGCCCAAACCGTAAAAAGTTTTTTGGGTTTTGCAGCAATCAATGCTTCTGATAAAAGGTTGCTTTTGCTTTGGGGGTTTTTCCCCGCTTTGCTCAGCAGAGGTTGCTCTCTATCAAAAGTAAGTTCAGAATTTTCGGTTGCTACTCTGCGGGAAAAGTAGCGTTGACTGCCCAGGTTTTACATCCCCTGCTTTTCCTAGGGCAGTGGCAGCAGGAAACCCAAACAACACCGGGGTCTCATTCAGCGCTGGGCGGGCGATCGATGTACAAAAACTGCTTCCCCTGGAACGGGTAGAGCCTTATCCTTTGGGAAAAAAAGGAAAAGACATAATGCCAATAGAATTTTTCCTTCGTAATACTGTGCAGTGTGGGGAAAATCGAAAAAAGATTAAAAAAGTTTTTAAAAAATGTTTTAAAGTATAAAAAATGGATAAAAGAAAAAAGAGAAAGGGACACGCACCCCACTCACAACCCCGCAGGCAAAAAAAGGAAAGGGGCAGACGCAGACGCAGACGCAGCGCACTCATCACTAACAACACACAAACCCAAACACACCCACAGCTCCTTACTATTTTTTAAGGGTTTCCCTTTACCTTCACTTCATGTGGCAAAGGTGAAGGGAAAAGCGACAATGCTGGTTTTTTCACGGGTAAATTTTGCAATTCCCAGAGTGAGAGGGAGTCATTCATGTTTTCCATATCTGAAATGTGAAAAAATAAGAAAAGGAATTTAGACCCAATTAAAGCCAAAACTATTAAGAGTATAAAACCTGAAAAAATAAGGGGACTTTACAATCAGCCAAAAAAAAACCCCCTAAGAGATCCATATCAGGTCCTAGGTCTTTCCTGTCTGGGGATACCCCACGTTTTAGGAGAGGAAGGGGTGAAGAGGTCATGTTGGCTGCTAACCCCCCAGCTCTTCGACAAGCCCCAACTTCAGAGGAAAGCCCCTGAGAATGACTTGGTTTTATTAGGGTCATTTTCTGGCATTTTGCGAGGGTTTTAAAATGTAAAAAAAAGAAAAGGGAATTTTGAAAAAAAAAAACGTAATCATAAAATAAAAAATAATAAAAATAATAAATATTAAAAGAACAATCTTCTTTACTAATACTCAATTAAACATTGCACACTGTTATGCATGTTTAATATCAATTTAGTAGTTAAATTCATTCATTCTCATTTACATGTTTGAATTCTACTGAATTAAATCTGCTAAAAATTGATAAAAAAAAAAGAGGTTGCCATACATACATGACCACTTTTTAAAATTTTTTAATGTAAAACAACCCTGTATTTAATGAAAAGCAATTGATTCCCCCTTTAGAAATATTTCATGTACAGCTGTGAATTTGCTGAAAATAAAATATTGCGCTACTTTTTGATTCAACCCTACAGTCACAACACATACAAAGGAAACCCAATATAAGGAAACCTCTACAAAAACTTAAAACTTTTTTTAATTTTTGGGAAATACTGGGAATTTCTACTTTTGTTTTAAATTCATTTTTTTCTAACGGATTTCAACATAGTTTCTTTACCAGTTTAAAAAAACAACCTCCTCTCATCCAATGTTATGGGGTATTGACTGTGGAAATGTTGGGGGGCTGCATAAACATGGAAATTTTGTCTGTTTAATCGTAAAAGAAAGAGAGAATTTTTTTTAGATATCTCTTAGGGACCCGCAGTAAAAAAAAAATGTATTGTTTCCCTAGCTTTTAGTAGCTGATTTGAATATCTGAGGCCATCCAAACATTAAAGAATCACAAAGAAAAAAAAATGCCCCTAAAAAAAGAGAAAAAATAGGAGGTGGCTGAAAATGAATTAAATCGAAAAGAAAGAGAAAAAGAATGTTAATGCAAAATTGTCATCATTTTTTAGAAGGCTAAATAGGCTACAAATGCTGCTAGGCTTTGACTCGAAAAGTCACGTCCTCCATGTAAATCATATGTATCAATTTGGCTTAATTTTATTCTGTAATTATCACTGAAGCTAAATACTAATTTGTTTTGAGCTTGCATTTGTATGGCTTTTTTAAAAAAAAAAAATACTTATGGGAATTTTTAATTGTGCTTCTTTTTTTAAGATAAATTCAGGAATAAATTTTTGCGGGAAAAGTAGTAAAAAAAGGAAAATTTTCTAAAGTAAAAGGAATCAAAAGATGGAGATAAATGAAAAAATACAATATTAAATTTCTAATTATTCCACAAAAATACGCTTTACTCCTATTGATTTACATTGAAAATAACCCTTTTATCTGAGTTTAAAAATTAAAAATTAAAATATGCATATACAGTCTAAAACTAGCTGGAAAAAGATCAGATGACAATAATCTTGACAACTTTTACTACTCCACCGTTTGAAAAAACACAAAAATCTGAATAAAAACAAATCAAGTATAAAAACAAGTGAAAAGAACCTTACTCTTTCTTTTTACGGGTTTTTGAAAGAGAATGAGAAAAATTTTTCCTCCCTTTTAAACTTATTTATGGAAAAATTTTTTTATTTTACTTCAGAGAAGAAGATATAAAATAAGACCCACTTTTGTCGTCCCAAATTTCTTCTGAGGGGGGCCCTTTCTGAAATTTAAGACGAACAGAATACACCCCCCCCTTGCCCCTTAGCCCAAAAGTGCCATTTGCAGGGGATCCCCTGACAAAAAACAATGCCATACAAATTACAATAAAAACAAAAATGAAAACAAAAAACAAAATAATATAACATACATTTTTTGGGATTTCCATATAAGCATAATTACCAGTGAATAATGTTTTTGTGCTTGGCATGCAAATTTTTTTTGTAAAAAATGTGTTCGTTTGGAAAAAGCAAAAATAACTTGAACCCAAAAATCAACAAAAAAAATTAAAAAAAAATACCTTAAAGCTAAAACCCAACTTAGGGGCTTTTTGGTGTTAAAGCACTAGCGACAAAAACCTGCACTTTCCCAAAAACTCGTAAAGGGTTTTCCCACACCCTCGCAATTCTAGCGTGCCGCTGGATGGGCAGCTGCGTTTAAAAACAGATTGGATGGGACTGTTGTTACATTTCCTTGACTCTCTACTAATGATTTCCAGCCCTTGACAAAAGAGATTCATAAAAAAACACCAAAGGAAAAAGCTGTTTTTTACTATAAAGGAAAATAATAAAAAAATAAAAAAATAAACCATATATATCAAGAAAACAGGGGGAAGGGGGAAGAAAGGAGGGGGGGGGGTTGGACAGTAGGGGAGGGAGGGGGAGGAGGGAAGAAGAGGAGGGGGAAAAGGGAGGAGGGGGGAAAAGAGGGGGAGGAGGAAGAGGAAGGAGGAGGGAAGAGGAGGGGGGAGGAAAAGGAGGGGAGGAAGAGGAGGGGGAGGAAAGGGGGGAGAGGGAAGAGGGGAGGGGGAAGAGGAGGAGAAGGGGAAAGAGGGGAAAAAGAAAAGGGGGAAGCGAGAGGAAAAAATAAATAAAAATTCCAAATAAGAAAAGAAAAGAGGAAGAAGAGAAGAGGAAAAATGAGACTTTATTTCCTAACATAAGAACAAAGAACTTTACACAAGAATTTTTTGGCAAAGGGGGCAGCCTCTTCTCCTCATTTTTCAATGCTGCAGTTTAATTCCTCCTAAGCAGATCCCCGAAGAAAAATCGTACCCCTTTAAAAACGGGGCCCCAATTAAAAAATTATATAAATTATATATATAAATAATTATTAAATTATATATTTATATATTAATTAACAACACACACCACACCACACAACAACACACCACACACACACACACACCCCCACAAACACAACACACACACACACACAAACACCAAAAAACACAAACACAAAAACACACAAAACACAAACACAAAAACACACAAAACAAAAAAACACCAAAAACACACACACAAAACCCCCCCCCCAAAAACAAACAACCCCAAACACACACACACACAGTACACACACGTACCCCCAAAAAAACAACACAAACCAAACACACCCACCCCACACACCACACACACACCACACACACACAACAAACCACCACACACACCCCACACATACACACACCACACACACACACACACACACACACACACACACACACACAAAAACACAAAAAAACACAACACACACACACACATAAAAAAAATAATAATTAAAAAAAAAAAAAAAAAAAAATAAAGAAAAAAAAAAAAAAAAAAAAACAAAACAAAAAAAAAAAAAAAAAAAAAAAAAAACCAAAAAAAAAAAAAAAAAAAAAAAAAGAAAAATTTTAAATATAAAAATAAATATATATATAATATAAAAAATTAAAAATGATTATAAAAATTAATATAATGTATATATGTATATAATATGGTAATATAATAAAAAGAAATATTTTAATAGTATTAAATGAATTTTTTAAATAATAAATAAAAGGTATATATAAAATAAAAAAAAAATATATATAATATTATAAATATAATATAAATATATAATTAAAATAAAATTTTTAAAATAAAAATTAATTTTTAAATATATAATATATATTTAATATATATATAATATAAATAAAATTATATATATATATATAATAATTTAAAATATTTATATATATAGGATTAAATAATATATATTTAAATATATATATTTTATTAAAATATAATTATATTATATATAATAAATTTTTAATAAAATTTATTATAATTTATATATATTAAAATTTATATATATATAATATAATATATTTATATATAAATAAAAAATTTAATAAATATAATATATATATAAAATTATATATATAATATATATAATAATAAAAATTTTATATAATATTATTTATATTTTATATATAATATATTTATTTATATATATATATATTATATATATTTATATTTATAATATTATTTATATTAATATAATATATTAATATTATTTTATATTATAATATATTTTTATATAATATTTATTTTAATATTATTTTTTTTATATATATATTTATATATATATATATAAAATTTTAAAATTATTTTATATATATATATATATTTAATATTTATATATTTTATTTTTATTTTATATAATTTATTTTATATATTATATATATAATATATATATAATATTTAATATATACAATATATATATATTCCATTTTTTTAAAATTCCCACTTTTCTTATTAAATTAAAATTCCATCTACTTCATTGCATTTAAAAAACCTTAACATATATTACAAAAACATTTATTCCAACATATACTTCTCCAAGACATGGAAAAAAAAATATATAACAAGAACAAAAGAAAGGGATACCTTCATCATAAACAGCCCTCTCCCCTCTCTCAAACCCCCGAGATGTGAAAGCTGTCGAGTCCTCGAGCTACTCCCCTTTCCCCTTTCTTCTACTCATGGTGAAAATAACCTTTAAAATGAAAAATGTATAAAAATATTTTTTATACAAAACACAAAAAAGGGAAAAACAAAGCAGTTAAAATCTTTACTTTTTTTGGGTTATTTTTTGCCCTTAAATTCAATAAAAATATATATATGAAATAATTTCCAAAATTGCTAGACAGGGAGATATGCAGAGATATCAAATTAATATACCATTCTATTCTGTGTTTTTTTTACAGTCAGTTGCTAAAATTTGGAAAAAAAACCCTTGGGAAAATTTGTTCATAACCCCAAAGTAAATGTTATCTATCAACAAACTATAGGCAAAAAACTTTTTGCTAAGGAAATCAAAGCAGCAAGGAAACAATGTTAAGAAAAATAATGTTAAATCCCACCATGTTTTATCGCCCCAATGTAACTATGTCCCCCCACATCTCCCTGTAGACTTCTATAAACTAAAAGGGCACAAAAATTTTTTTTTTTTAATCAGTACTTTATAAGATGCAAAAAATTTTTTTTGTTAGTGAGGGAGTGTTATGTATTTACTATTATATGGTCTTTTACTGTAGGAATCAACTATAAGATGTTTTATTTATAACTAGCATGAAATTACAAGGAAAAAACTGAAAAAATACTGTAATAATAAATATTTCCCGTAATACTCAAATATAATGTCTAGGAATTCCTTCCATTTTATTAAAGGTTTTATTCTGGGAAAAAAAACACTTAAAAAATAAAACAAACAAAAAAAAACGTAAAAAAAGGGGTTTTTTAAGACTTGAATTTAAAATGCCCTTTTTATTATAGATATTTCCTCCTTTTTTTTCCAATTAAAACCTTTTTCCCCTTTGGCTACTGATCCCTAAAACCTAAAAGAAAACAACTTAAACTTAATTTCCGTAAAGATCTCGAGTTTTTATTACCAACCAGCGACTCCAACGACCCCCTTTTTTAACTGTTTTACACCCTTTTATTTCCCGTTCGCCAAGAATGTTTTCCCCAAAAAATACGTGCAAATCACATCAATTAGAGTTCCTACAGAAAATCAAGAAGCATACCTATAAAAATGAGCAAAAAAAGACGGCCTCTTCCTACCCTTCACTAACAGACACATTCAAAACAGATACCAGCGAGCGTAGCGATTAAACGCTGAATTCCTCGCCTACGGGTTTTGCTAAAACGCCGAGTGCTGGGTTTTTGGGCACTTTAAATAAAAAAATAGATTGTGAACCAAAGGGGGGCATTAAGAAAGGTGAATGTGCGTTTTGTGTAAGGCATGAGCTTTTGGGTTTCTGTGGTAATAGGTGTGTGGTGTATACATACGGAAGACCATGACGACTTAGCATTTTTAAAATACAGTGGGCTTATTCGCTTTTAAGTTTCGTTTTTATAAATCGAACCAAGTTTTCCCAGTGAAATCGTGGTACCGAGTAATTACATAATTGTAGGACTTACACAAAAAAGCAAAAAAAAAAGAATACTATTTTTTTAGAAATGTAGTACAAAGAAATACGTGTTATGTATTAAATATAGTAGATGATGTTTGCACGTTTTCATTGATATAATTTTTTTTATATTTATATATAAAATATATATAATAATATATAATATTATATATGTGTGTGTGTGTGTACGTGTGGTACGTTTTTGTTTTGTGTGTTTTGTGTTGTGGTTTGTGTTTGTGTGTTTTTGTGTGTGTTGTGTGGTTTTTGTGTGGTGTGTGTTGTGTGGTGTGTGTGTTGTGTTTTTGTGTTTGGTTTGTGTGTGTGTGTGTGTGTGTTGGGGTGTGTGTGGTGTGTTGTTGTGGGGTGTGTGTGTGTGTGCGTGTATGTATATGTATATATTAGTATATAAATAATAATTTATTTTTTTTTTTATTTTTGTGTGTATATATTGTGTGTGTTGATAGTATAATGTAGGATGTTAATATTTATAATATTATATATAATATAATTATATATAATTTATTTTTTTATGTATTTATGTGGCATATATATGTATATATGTTTTAATGTAGTTGATGTAAAATTTTTCCAGTATCAGGATATTACTTTATATCTTATCCCTATTTTTCGTTTTGCATTGCATTTTGATTTTCTGTCTAATATTGGGAACCCAAAAAAAATGGGCGGGCCTCCCAGTACAATGTCTGATTTTCCTGAAATAAATTTTCCATGGCGATGTCATTCCGCGTTGCCCCCGCGAGAACACGGTGGAATCCCCCAATGGTTTTGTAGCAGGCAGTTTTGGAAATTTTGGGGATTGAAACGTATTTTTACCCAGAGCATGGGGTTTTTACATCGCACGTCTCTTGTCATTCAAGGGCCCCCTAAATATTATATATATAATATAATATAATATATATATTTTTAATATATAATATATATATATGATATATATTATATATATAATAATATATATATATATATATATACAAACCCCACAACAAAAAACCCACCACACCCCAGAAAACATACATAATGCTATATATATATATATATATAAATATATATATATATATTATATTAATATATAATATATTTTAAAAATATATATATCTACACACACACACCACACACACAACCACACACACACACACAATATATATATATTATATATATAATATATATATATTATATATATATATTTGTGTGGGTTTTTTTTTGTGTGTGTGTGTGTGGTGGTGTGTGTGTGGGGTGGTATGCGTGTTTTTTGGTGTTTGTGTGGGTGTGTGTGCGTGTGTGTGTGTTGTGTGTGGTGTGGTGGTGTGTGTGTGTGTGTGTGTGTGTTGGGTTTGTGGTGTGTGCTTGTGGAGTGAGCGAGTGAGTGAGTGTGTGAATGGAGGGAAGAGAGAGAGAGGAGAGAGAGGGGGAAAAGAGAGAGGAGAGAGGAGAGAGAGAGAAGAGAGGAAAAGAGAGAGAGAGAAGAGAGAGAGGAAGAGAAAGAGAGAGAGAAAAACCCCCGGATAAACTTTTGCGACCTCTTTGGCTAGATCCTCAACCCCCTTGTCTTCCAAAGGACCCTTTCCTCAAACGCCGTGTCATGCCCTACCTTGCCGAACAGCCCAAAAGGGTTTTTATCCCAGTATTTGTGAGGGGAGACTTAGAAGGTAAATATTAACATGTTCAAACAATGCAAAAAAACATTCCAGAGAGGTTTTAGGATGCCCCCCAAAAACAGTATTAACAAGATGCAAAACGGCGAATAATCAAAATAATAAAATTTAAAAACAAAAAAGGGGAAATTACGGTAACATATTAGCTCGTAAAAAGTTGTGTCTCCACCGTTAGACCAATTTTTAATGCTGACAAAGTGAAAATCTTTTTTAATGAAAGGGAATGAAACTGAAAAAATTTTTTTTTTTGAAAAAAAATATCTGTATATCATAAATATTATATAAATGCAAAAAACTCTTGTGCTGATACAATGGAAGAAAAAATACAATAAAAAAAATTGTGTGGTGTGTGGTGTGTGTGTTGTGTGGGGTGAGAGAGAGAAGAGAGAGAGAGAAGAGAGAGAGAGAGGGGAGGAGGGGAGAAAAAGGGAGAGATTATTTTATATTACTATTTATATAATATTTATAAATAATATATATAAATATATATAATCATTATTATCAAATTTTATGTTAAGCATAGTGGTCGGACTTAAATGTGGTTTTTTACACAAATTTCCCAAAACCGAATTAGATCCACACCCCTTGTTACATTAGATAACTAGAAAACAATAATAACATTTATAACTTTTTTCTGAAGGGAAAACTTTGCGATTGTAAAAATTGTCGAATGAATGTTTTGGATGTAAAATAGGGCTGTAAATCACGAGGCGTGTACGTCGACTGTGTCGGTTGAAATATTTTTAAGTTGAGTCGAGGGCGGTGCCCTACGGATCGGCCCCCCTTTTCTCTCTTCCCCCCTCTCTCTTTTCTCTTCTCTCTCTCTCTCTCTCTCTCTCTCTCTTCTCTCTCTCTCTCTCCTCTCTCTTCTCCTCTCTCTCTCCTCTTGTGTGTGTGTGTGTGGGGGTGTGTGTTGTGTGTGTGTGTGTGTGTGTGTGGGGTTTTTTTGTGATTTTGTGTGCGTGGTGCGTGCGTGCGTGGGGGTGCGTGGTGTTTGTTGTGGTTAGTGTTGTTGTGTGGTGTGTGTGTGTGGTGGTGTTTGGTGTGTGTTGTGTTTGTTGTGGTTTGGGGGTTTGGTGTGTGTGTGTTAGTGTGTGTGTGTTTTGGGTTTTTGGGGGTGTGTGGTTGTGTTGGGGTGGGTTTTGGGGTTGTGTGTTTGTTTTGTGTGGTGGTGTTGGGGTGTGTTGTTGTGTGTGTGTGTGTGTGTGTGTGGTGTTTTTGTGTGTGTGTGTGTGTGTGGCTGGCCTTGTGGTCTTTTCTGGGGTGTTTCCTTTTGTCCCCTATTTGTTCATTGAGTGCACAAAATGGCTTTTGGAAAAAATTATAAGTAACTGTAAAGAATGATTTCTAATTTTTTTATTGAATTATAGAGGTTCGCACTACAGTTTTAAAAAAAGTAAACTTTAAAAGAGACTGTATAAATTTTTCATGCATAACGTTCTTCCTCCTTTTCCACAATGAACGATGCTTGGGTAATTAGCGTTGTGTTATAATGGTTATAATTGATTAGCAAAATGTCGTATTTATTACCCACAGTCTCGCCTTGTGAAATTATTCATTATCTTCAGGCTCTGTCGCCATATCAACACAATCAGTGGGCGAATGTTCAACAGATATGCAATTACCATATTATTACACGTACTCTTTCATAAAGATAGACATGAAATGTATCTTATACTGTCTCTACAAACAATATTCTACACAACAGTTATTCAAAGGAGGCTGGATAACTGTTTTTACATTGAAAGACTATAGACCGAAATAGCAGTATGGTAAATGCAAATCCGTGATTTTAGAAGTTCTAACAGCAAGTATATCTTGATTACATTCAACTTAAAACTAAAATACCCCCTAATCTATCAGTGGCATCTAATATATACTGATGAGGTAAATGTCCTATATCTCACCTCATAATAATGATGGTACGAAATTATCATATGTTTATTATATATTTTTTTTCTGATTCAGACATGCTGCTGTTAGAAGATAACCGATGCAACCAAATGGAATACAAAAATATTTGAATTTGATCTTTCTCTCTCTCTCTCTCTCTCTTCTCTTCCTTTTCCCTCTCTCTCTCCTCTCTTCTCCCCTCTCTCTCTCCCCTCTCTTCTCTCTCTCTTATTCATTCTTAATAAGGTGGAAAAGACACTAAATCAGCTGAAGCCCCTTTGAGAACTTTCGTAACGGCGGGGAGAACTTGGTTCTTGTATTCAGAAGAATCGTTTCTTCCACGGTGGATTTGGGTTGCTTGCAGAAATCGCCACAGTCGTACCTGAAGTGTGCGAGGTAAGCTACGTCTCTTTTGCATTTTATGAGAGTTTCTCTCGCATTTTCCTGTTCGGGAAGGTATCGTAAAACATCAGGATGTAAGATTACATTAAATATTGTGTTTCAAGGTGACCTGATAACGTTGAGTAACTAATACAGAGAAAATAACGTGAAAGTATTTTTGGAAATAGAAGTGGGGAAAAAATAAGCAACTAAATAGAAAAATTTGCATGCTTCGAAGCGCGGTCTTACCATAGGCAAAAGTGAGAACATCATGTAAAAAAGAGCCCTGTTGCCAGGTCCATGTCGTAAACGGGTTTGGTCTTTCCAGGTGTCACGGCCATGCTTTCCAGTGACCTTTTGGGGTGTGTCTCATCGCCCACAGGTACTCGGGGAGAGACGCCGCAGGGGGTTTGCAGGCTCGAGGTTTTTCTGTGGTTTGTACCAGATCAACTTGTGGGCAGGAGGCGTTTTCTCTCGTCGCCGGGCAGAACGGGGTGGCTGGTTGGAGCAAAACAGGAAGAAACATAGCAATCAAAACGTTTGCTGCCCAGGATGCTTAGCCCATGCTGGAATAGGCTGGGCCAGGGGACTCACCTGGGACACAAAAACAAAGTAGCTAGAACTGGGATAAGTCAAAAAAGGGGTATCGCATATGGCAGTGGATCATTGGATTTCAAGAACTGGAATAAACGCTAATCGTAATGTAACACAGAATGTAACATTTATTTGAAACAAAAGCATTCCGCATAAAGGGATAAACTTTGCAATATATGAAATGTATGACGGTTATTTTTCCGATTAAATGCCGTACAACTATTGGATGTTGAAGAATGCGTTCTAGAGAACTATTCTTGCCAACTGCACTTTTGAAAGTACATCTCCTGTACATCCCACCCTCATACTGCCTTTCTTGGATCCACTTAAAAATTTCAATGTTTTATGAGGGGACACCTGTGGTTGGGTTCATATAGACGCGGTTGTGGCTGATAGTAATGTGGACGAAATCTCCGGACGAGGCTTTGAAATTTTTTCTCATTATCTTCATAAAATTCAGTGGCTGCTGACAGCCCAGCACAAAAACATTCTCTTAGAAGGAAATTAGTCCCCCCCATCCAGTTAATGTAATATACACCATAACTGTTTCTTTTGCCTTTCTCTTTTTACCTCAACGCCTTGCATTTGTTACTGGAACACTAGCTTCATAGAGGCTTTTTTCTAAATGTTTCGCACATTAGCTTAAAGCATGGCCCTATTTCTTGCACACATCGAAATTTCCCTCTCGGCTGAAATCCCATTGGTCCACAATTTTTCGTACTGGCACACTATTTCTATCACTTGCATCAGGTAATGGTCCATTTCCATGGTGATACCGCTTTTTAGGGAATTTTTTTTTCAATTTTCAATTTCCCGTTCTACGGATTCCACAGCTGCATTAATGTTCTGTACTGAGAAGTGCATTGTCTAGGCTGACAAGAACTGCACTTGTCTAATACCAGTTCTTTCTCTCTTGATTACGAGTTGGTTAGCATGTGTAAGTGGAAAAGCGCAAATGACTATTTTTTTGGGTGGCAAGATACTTGATAATCCAATAGTATTTTGATTCAAAAATTTAAAACTTACCGAAGCAATGACACGAGACCACATGAGGAACTAGTATCATCTGCATTATCATGCCGAACAAAGCAGGAAGTAATATAGTTGTGGAGCGTGTTTTCTCGCATGTTAATGCAATAAACGAAACCGCATGCAACTTCCATGTTGAATCAATAATAAGGACATGGGCCACACAACTGAAAACTGGATGATGCTACAAAACTTGAAAAAAATGAAAGAAAGCTATAAAATGTACATCTACCAGCATGTATGAAAGCACGACGAAACAGACGGTGGCTTGGGCGCCCTCTTTCTTATGAAACTTGCAAAGAAGACAAAAACATGATGCCAACTTTTTCTTCATTTATAGCTATTACTATATCATATAAAAATATGCTATGTCATGAAATTTGGTAATAAAAAGCGAATCTGGTAATAAAATCGGAGAATTTAGTAATATACCCATGAGTAAAGCGACAACCTCGATGCTTTTACTTAATCAAGACCAATTTAACCAACTGAGGCAACCGATTTCCCTGAACAAACGGTGAACAAGGCAATCGAAAAAAAACATTATTTGAACAGAAGTTTGGATTGAACGTAAGGTTATCAATGAATGATTAACACCAGTTTTTATCTGTGATGATGCTAAATAATGAATGACCCTGAAACGCGATTACTTCACACCCAGCACACTGCTATTGCTGAGAGACAGCCGACTTATGGATTTTTTTTTTTCATTCCGTTCCCGTACCCGGCACCTCACACGGCAGCCCTCACTTCCATGCTCGGAAGTGCTCACTTTTGATGGTAGACTGAAGAGGTAGCTGATGTGTAGCCGCTTCTCCATTGCCTTTTCCCAAAGGACACACGATGTGCCCTATGTCTCTGCAGCGGTAACACTAAATTCCCTTTTCGGCGATTTAAGATCGGCACCAGCGACGTAGCAGTCGCCACAGCCCAGGTTAGCAGCCGCACCACTATCTCACTGCTACAATGTGTCCTGAGCTCACTGCAGCATCGCTTCCCGCCATTTGCTTTGCCTGCCCGACTTCCACTGGCCAACAGTGTCCCCTTGCCTGGTCTAACATTGCTCAAGATCCAGGCGCTCCCATCGCAGCCTAGGGGCAGGGAGTCCCAAAGACGAACAAACTCGTCAGCAACACGTCACTCACTCCACCTGGCAAGATGGCAAGTGCTTTAGATCCACCCGGGAAAATCATCCAGGCATTCTCCCAGTCACAGACGACGCGTGACGAGCTGCTCCCCTCGCCGCAAGCGGATCCGCATCTTTACGCCCCTTTGTCACCTCCTTGACGTTATTCTGCTTGGCCTCAGGGATCTGCCCATAGAGCGCAAACGTCACGTCGCGCCCGTCACCCCTCGGACCAACACCAGCCTCTCACCCTTTCGACCACGTCCTGCCCCGAGCCGATAAAATTCCGGATTAGTTTATGTCGAATGAATTTTGCGTTCGAGCTTCGACGTAAATGCTGCCCCCGAGAAAACCGTCAATCCGCCGGTCGCCATCGTGCTCGCCAATTCAAATTTGTGTATCAACCCCTAATAGTTGTGGTTAAAGGGCAAAAAAACAAGTGCTTGCCTTTTGCACCAGAGCAAAACCAAAAAAACCCACTGAAGCTGACCCAGCGAGCAATCCTTCCCCCTCCTGGTCGCCATCCCCACCCTCTCAATATCGCGCTCAAGGTAAAACTAGCGGGTTCCCCCAAAAAGCTTTTTGCTAGTTAACGAGCCCTCCCTGGCGCGATACGACTATACAGATGGGGTACAGAAATTATAAAAACAGAAAGATTAATGTTTTTCTAAAAAACAACCTAAGCACTTGGGGGCTTTTGGGCAAAATATTAATTTCTTAAACCCACCATTTTGTCTGATCAAAACGCCCAAACTCCCGAAATATTTAAAAAATTCCAAAAACCGCCATCACAGTACGCCATATTTTGCAGAGACAGTGCAACCCTCGAGCCATCCCTGTTCAGCTGATGGAAGCCACTGCGGGAAGGTCTTAGGGCGCCGTAGCATCGGTTTTCGTCGGGATCAAGTGCACGATGAAGGGGATTCGTGCATGGGGGAAAAGCCCGCATCGGTGTAGTACACTTTCTCATGGCAAAAACTCTTTGGCTTCTCCACCGGGAAACCCAGAGTCTAGGGAAAGGGGGTTTTAAAGAATCAAGGGGAAAGGTTTTTTGAAAACCCGATATAAAAGGAGCATTGTGGTCAAGAGCAGTACCCTGAAATTAAACAAAAATTCTGGAACATAAAAAAACGATGAGCTATGTCGCGCGCACCAACTACAGTCACACACCCCCAAAACGTACTCGGAAGCATTACACAGACTTTGACTTACGTAAGGGTGGCATGACCTCTATCTATCATTCATGGTGCTTTCTACTGAAACAATTTATAAAGAGAAAAAAGAAGAAACAATAATGAAAAAATTTATACTAGTCTAAATAACTCTTCTAAAAATGAAAATTTTTCCATGTTGAAAATCCACATCACCTTCACCCCCCCCCCCCAAAAAAAAAAAAAAAAAAAAGTAGTGATCAGTCAACAGGTACGAAATGTGGCGGGGGGGTTTTTTTATTCATAAAAATAATGAGTATAAAAAACCCGGGAAAGAGGTTTGGAAACTAAACCCACTGTAAAACGACTGCAAAAAAATTTATTCACTAGCAAAACAGAATTAGAAACCAAAAAAAAACTTAGTGTCGTACAAAAATAGGAAATGAAACGACATAAAAACCGTTTTTCCTATTAACTCTTTTCCATGAATTCTATTCTTTATTAATCATCAAAATGCTTTAGAGCCACGTCAAAAAAAATAACACGAGAATCTACAAAAAACCTTTATTTATCTTGTCATCTCTGTCGTATGCTTCTTCACAAATTTCTTTTCCCAAAAAAAACTATTGAATTAAAGACACTTCCCGAAAGCTTCCTACATTTCTTTTTAGACATGAGGCGCTTTTTTTGACGAAAAAAGCAAGCAAGTTATGGTTTGGCTTTGCTTCGTCTTGTCGAATTCGTCCAAAACCGTCCCAACGCCCAGCTTGTTACCAGTATAATCAAGCTACCGGAATATGTGAAGACTCGTTCCCCTTTGTTGTGGATGAGTACAGGTATGACAACAGCTTGCTAGTTTGTAATATCAAACTACCAAACTTGCGTGTCTGCTTCTCAACCTTGTTAAGAAATGGACACTGGTCTTTCAACTGCCGAAATCATCTAAAAATCTGCTTTTTAGAGTTTTTCCCTCCTTTGGGGTTCCATTTTCTCCCAAATTTTGGATTGCTAAATTTGGATAAACGTTATTTGAGAGAGATGGGATGATTTTAAAAGGGGATTTGCAAACTTCTTAGCACCCAGGGACTGTGTGGCTGGGCTGCCATATTGGTGGTATTAAACAGATGTTTTCTTTTTAGCTGAACAAATTATAAGCTATACAACCTGGGGGTAATGGTTAATCGTTAGAACAAATAAAGCGGTGGATATCAAAGATCATTTACACTAAGATAAAGTATTGTGGTAAAAAGGATAAACAATGGTTAATTAATTACGAAAAAATATATTACATGTCGAAGGTCGTAGAACAATATAGGAGAGGATGGTAGTGAAAGGGGTAAAGTGGGGAAGCCAATGGGTTAAGGTGGTTAAGGGGCAGGGGTGGGTTAAAGCGTTCGCTAGACTAGAGTAATTATTTGCTTCAAGTGTTCACGGCGTTGGAAATTATTCTTTGCTTCAGGTGTTCACTACGACAATAAAATACGTGCGTGAAGTAAAAGACAGTTAGTTGTACAAGTGTAATACAAACAATATAGATTCATGGTTATTTTTTTTCCAAGAATAGTAGCAGCACAGAAGCGCATGTTCCCCCTACCCCTCTTCCTTCCACCTCTCCAACAAAAACCCATGCCCCTTTCCCCACTGCACCATCCTCCCTTCCTTCCCCATTATCCTTTATGCTCCCTCCTGGATGCTCGTATGACTCCCTTTTGTCACAACAGTCTCATCCCTGATCCTTCCGCTCCTGACGTTCTCCTGATGCATCACCTCCTTCCTTTGGTCCCTTGTCTAATTCCCGGGTTTTCCTCCTATTTCTGTGACATCCATTTTTTACCTTTGTTACCCGTCGATTGCTTCACAATGGTTCCTCTTTCAGTCCCATAATTTTTTTTTGTCCCATCCCCGTTTTATTGCAGTTCGTACCTATGCTGTTCCTCGTTCATCCTTTCTTCTGTCAGCTTGTTTTCCTTCCCCAGATACATAGATATCCTCAATTTGATCAAATCGCCGTTCGCCCTTAAGAAAGGTGCCGCTGAATGTACTTACCCTTGTATCATGATAATAAAAAGGTGGATGAGGAAGGGTAGGTTGTGATAAAATGTATGCAGGAGGAGAATGGAAAGGAGGACCCTATATCGGTGGAAAGAGAGTGAGTTGCGGTCTCAGAGGTCCCAGCTACCATACTACAGAAGAGTTATCCACATCTTATTTTTAAAAAGTCCTTTCTCGTTTTGTTGGCACAGTCATCGAGCCATTTCGACACGAATACTGCTCGTTGATATCAATATGAATGTGTTCATAAATACAAAATCTAGTTTCTATCTCAGATTAAAGGCAGCAATGATTGCTGTGTGAGTATGTGTGTGTGTGTGTGTGTGTATGTGTGTGTGTGTGTGTGTGTGTGTGTTTTGGGTGGTGGTGTGTGGTGTGTGTGTGTTTTGTGTGTGTGTGTGTGTGTGTGTGTGTGTTGGTTTTTTTTTTGTGTGTGTGTGTGAATGAACATAAATTAATAACCAGAATTATCATAAATAAACCATATAATTATTTATATTAAGGTCATGAGTCTTTTGTTAATTTATATTTCGCATTAAGTTTTTTTTTCCAGCATATGAATAAATTTCACACTTGATAACCCCCTTTCATTGAAGGTATTACGATAATTACCCCCGAGTTTTTCACATCTAGCTAGCTAGCTAGCAAACCCCACAAAAACCACACCCAAACCAAATAAAATTAAAAATTTTATTATCATATATATATTATATATTATTTTTATATATTATAATATATTTATATATATATTTTTATATATATATTATAATTTTTATATATATATATATATTATATTAATTATATATTATATATATATTACTACCACCAACCACACGCACACACACCACACACACAGACACACCCCACACGCACACACACCACACCGACACACACACACACCACCACCACACACACACACCACACACACACACCCCCACACACACACAACCCACACACCACACACAAACCAAACACACACAAACAACACACAACACCCCCCCAAACACACACACAATGTATATATGTATGTGCACACAACAACACACACCCACAACACCACACACACACAACACACACACACACATTATATATATATATATATTATATTATATATATAAATATAATAATACACACACACACACACACAAAACACACACCACACAACACACAACCCCCACACACCCACACACACACACACACACCAACACACCCGTGGGCTGAAGAGGAGGCCCCACTGCGGATGCTGGGCTCGTTGACGTAGGGTCGGGGTAGGCGAAACGCACCAGCCCGACGAAGCCTTGGGGCCCGTAGTGCGCAGGACCTCTCGAGGGTTTGGGTGGGCGTCGGTCACCGGAGGAACACCTGGCGAAGCCCTGCGCCCGTAAAGGGTTCCGCCACTCCACCATCCGCACGGAGAATCCCGGGAAGTAGACAGCGCCGGCCCGCACACCGCCACGCTCACCGTGGCCCCTGCCGAGGCGGAGTCGGGCCAGGCAGGGGTCCAGAAACAAAACAACAGCAAAACAATAAAACAACAAAAACAAAACAAAAAACAACAACACAAAAACAAACAAAACTCTTCGAGGCGGCCCCCCGCGTGGCACTCGTTTGGGAGCATGGGCCATTCAAAAGGCATTCGCTTTTTTTTATCGTTTTTTAAAAAAGGGCGGTATTATACGTTTTTTTAAAAGATATGGTGTGTGTATATTAATATTATATAAATTTTTATATAAAATATATATATATAAAAAAATAATATATATGTAGTTGTATTTATATTATATATAGAATATTATAAATATATGTAAATATATAATATAAACACACACCACACCCCCACACACACAAACCCCACACATACCATACACACACACACACACCACACACACACACACCACACACACAAACACCCCCACACAGACACATATATTTATAGATATATATATATATATATATATATATATATATATATATAATATAAAAATATAATTTATATATATATAAAATATATATTATATATATATAATTTTTTATATTATATATATATAAAATATAAAAATATTATATTTATATATATATATATATAATATTAAAATATAATATGTGTGTGTGGTGTGTGTGTGTGTGGGGTGTGTGGTGTGGTGTGTGTGTGTGTGTGGGGGGTGGGGTGTGTGTTGTGTGTGCAAATATATTGGGAATTTTATTATATATATAATTATAAAATATTAATATATAACATAATATAATATACAACACAACACCCTACACGCCCCACACACACACACCACACACAACATCCACCACACACACACACATAAAATATATATATATATATAATATATATAAAATATATTTTATATTAATAGATAGTAATAGATAGATAGATAGATAGATAGATAGATAAAAGATAAAAATAGATAGATAGATAAAGTTTAGATAGATAGATGGTAGATAGATAGATAGATGATAAAATATGTGTTGCATGTGGTGTGTGTGGTGTGTGTGTGTGTTTGTGTGTGTGTGTGTGTGTTTGTGTGTGTGGTGGGGTTGTGTGTGTGTGTGTGTGTGTGTGTGGTGTTGTGTTATATATTTTTAATAATATTATATATATAATATATAATATATATATATATTTATATATTAATAAAAGGAGGGCAGAGAGGGGATAGGTATAACATAGATAGAGAATGAATGGAGGGAGGGACGGAGGATAGAGTGATAGAATCAGTTGATATGTAAATATAATTCAGTTATTACTTAACGAAAAACTAACCTATAAAAGATAAACCGAAAATTTCGCAAAAGAAAAGAACAAGCAAATAATAATAATAAATAAATAGATAAATAAATAATAAAAAAAATAAAAAATGACTCAACAGACCTCTTTTCCCCGGGTTCCTCGCTTTCCCCCCGCCGGCTCCCTCCCTCGAAAGCCGTCGTTGCGTTTTTGCTCCATCGCTCCCGTTACCCGTAATTTCGTGTATTTTTCTACTATATCAAGATGTGTGCAAAACACACACACACACACACACACACACACACACACACCACACACACCCACACACAACCACGCAACACACCACACCACGTGCGCACACACACACCACACACCACACACATACCCCCAAAGGGGCCGCGCGGGTTGAGTGGAATAAATATTTCACTTTAAAAGAGATGTATTTCATGGTTTCGATTGTAGTTCGTCAGAATACATACATCAAGAAATTCATACAAACCAATTCAGACGTGAGCGACGTCAGCTCAGTGATTTTGGTTAGTTGAAATTTTTCTTTGATTATGTTTTTTCTGACAAAGATAAATCGAAATACACACACACACA
>NC_051399.1:8162853-8192974 GCF_015228065.2 Penaeus monodon | reverse complement strand
CTCTCCTCTCTCTTCTCCTCTCTCTCTCTTTCTCCTCTCTCTTCTCCTCTCTTCTCTCTCTCTCTCTCTCTCTGTCAGTCTTCGTCTGTCTGAAAAATTTTTGCATGAGCGATGATGAAGGGCATTTCAGAACTTCAGACACAAATGTTTGGGAAGGTCGTGATTCAGGCTGATGTCGTGGTGGTTTCGCTGAAGAGTCTGTGCATGACGTGGGGAGGTCGCTCGTCCGCACGGCTGGGTCTGAATGCAACCCCCCCCCCCCTTCTCTCCTCTTTTCTGCTCTCTCTATGTTTATATGTATGTATGTGTGTATCTCTCTCTATCTCTATCTATCTATCTATCTTATCTATCTATGTATCTATCTCTGTCCCACCCCCTTCCCCTCCCTCCTTCCCTCTGTGTGTGTGTGTGCGTGTGTGTGCGTGTGTGTGTGTGTGTGTGTGTGTGTGTGTGTGTGAGTGCGCGCGCGTGTGTGTGCGCGTGCGTGTATATGTGTGTTTGTGCGTGTGTGCGCGCGCGCGTGTGTGTGTGCGTGCGTGCGCGCGCGTGTATATATGTGTGTGCGTGCGTTTATGCGTTCGTGTGTGTGTGCGTGTGTGTGTGTGTGTGTGTGTGTGTGTGTGTGTGTGTGTGTGTGTGCGTGCGTGTATATGTGTGCGTGTGTACGTGCGTGCGTACGTGCGTGCGTTTGTTTGCGTGTGTGTGTGTGTGTGTGTGTGTCCGTCCGTCCGTCCGTCCGTCCGTCACTTCCTCCCCTCAGACAAACAGGCGCAGAGGCCACATGCAAGGGAGGCAGCACAGGTCGGACTTCTTCGAGACTCGAGACAAGCGTCTAACCTCTTGTGGTCAGCCTTGGTCGTGGCGGCGGAAGCCAGGTGTTCGCAGATTAACATTGCCTGTTCCGGGCGTGGGATGGCCTCTGTATTTTTTTTTTTTTTTTTTTTTTTTTTTTTTTTTTTTTTTTTTTCTTAAACCTCTGGGCGGCGTGGACTTTTATTCAACCTGTGCGCAGCGTTTTCTCTTTCTTTTCGTTCTCTCTCTCTCTCTCTCTCTCTCTCTCTCTCTCTCTCTCTCTCTCTCTCTCTCTCTCTCTCTCTCTCTCTCTTTCTTTTTTTCTCTCTTTCTTCTCTCTCTCTCTCTTTCTCTTTCTCTTTCTCTCTTGTCTTTCTCTCTTTCTTTCTTTCCTTCCTCTCTGTCTTTCTCTCTTTCTTTCTTTCCTTCCTGTGGGCGGCGTGAGATGGGTACGTTTTTTATAAGCGTTAAACCCCTTGCGAAAAAAGCGCTTTAGCACATACGTTCGTCGAGAGGATGACGGTGATAAGTATGAGGTTATGAGGTATGAGGTTATGGCATTGTTGTGGGTTATGGAATTTTTTAAATGTTATTAATGAATTGTTGTAGGTGGTAAGCTGTAGTAGATATAGTGGTGGGAGGCGGTGATGATAATGCTGGAATTTTTATTTTGCAGTGTAAAATTATTTATACCGAGTCCCTACACTGAGTGCTTTTCTAGTTTAATTAATAGTCAAAAGTTTTGTTGGTGTACGCACACACGCGCGCACATGTGTGTACATCTCTCCCCCCAACGTAATTGAATTTCGAATTATGTAAACATGGGTGGGAAACCCCGTAGACTTTGCGGTGGTATTTTTTTTCTGTTTACTTATGCATTCGGTTCTGATTAATAACCTGGGTTTTCATATTTAATTCATTTGGTTATTGATTTTATTATTTTTTTCATTCTATTTTTAGGTTTATTATGCACTGTCAGTCAATATTCATGGTCGTTACGGGGCATCAGATGACTGTGAGGCGAGATAGTGATACACGTCACCCATATTTCAGTCACATAATACAAATAGAAGCCCGCTGTTTTTTTTTTTTCATATAAATCCGTGGTCAGTTTTTTTAATAATCGACAGGTTGTTTGCGGCTGTTTACTGGCGGAGGAAATAGACCTTCTGTCCTTGGCTTTTGGGCAAAATCCAACGTCGTGATCCAGCTTTAGGGGGGGGGGATAAGCTTGTATAGTCTTTAGCTGGTGACCTCGGGGGAGAAGAGCTGAGAGAAAGCAGGAGAAAGATGACCTCAAGATGACCTCGTTGGGAAGTAGACTGATCTCAGGGAAAGAGGGGGGGGGGGGAAAGACCAAGAGAAAGGTGACCTTAAGATGACCTCGTTGGGAAGTAGACTGATCTCAGGGAAAGAGGGGGGGGGGGGAAGACCAAGAGAAAGGTGACCTCAGGATGACCTCGTTGGGAAGAGGTCAAGAAGACGATTAATCTCAAGGAAATATGGCGATGTAAGGTAAAAATCAGAAAGATGACCGCTTAGAAAAAATATTAATATCTAAAAATATCGAAATTTAACGTCATTGCAAAAAATACTATGGTGAAAGGGGCCCTGAAAAGATCCCAATATATCGTGTTTAAATGGCATATAAAATGGGTTCTGCGGCCTCCAAGCGAAGTTACTTAAACGCAATATTTTTTTTTTTTTTTTTTTTCCTTTTTTTTCTCTTACATTCTTTCTATTATTTCCTTTTTTTCTTTTATTTCTCATTTTTCTTTTGTCTTCGCTTTCCTTATTTTTTTTCTTTTCTTTTCATTTCTTTATTTTTTTCCTAAATATTCCCTGGTGAATTGACAGCGCGTCGAAGATAGCCACGCGCCTCGCATGCCATCAGATACGGCGGCGCGCGGCGAAGGAAGGGGAAAAAAAATAATGATTCACAAAGCAGTGACTCATGGGCGGTCCCTCCCTACGCCGCCGAGGGTATTGACGTGGTTTCGACTCCTGAGAAAAGTGTGAGGAGAGCTGAGGGGAAGGGGTAGGGGAAATGGGAAAGGAAGGGGAAGGGGAAGTCGAAGAGGAAGGGGAAGGGCGAGGGGAAAGAGGAAAGGGGAAGAGGAAGAGGAGGGGGAAAGGGAAGTCGAAGGGTAGGGGGAAAGGAAGGGGAAGGAAGAGAAAAAGGGAGAGGTGAAGGGGAAGAGGAAAAGGAAGAGGAATGGGAGGGGAAGCAGAAGAGGAAAGGGGAGAGGTGAAAAGGGGAAGGGAAGAAGGACGGAAAGAAACAAAGGGTAGGGGAAGGGGAAGGCGGAGGGAAGGTGGATGGGAAAAGGAAAAGGGGAGAGGGGAATTGCCCCAAAGGATGAGGGGAGGAAGAGCTGGTCAACGAGAGTGACAGTCATTAAACGGTATGTACGTGTATATGTATACATGTGTGTATATGCTTATACGTACGTGTGTTGCGTGCGCGCGTGAGGGAGAGGGGATACGCGACAGTCTCCTCTCCGCGTTGGGCCTTGTATACCTACAGCTTTAACGGAGGGTGTACTGGCCGTATATATACCTGCGTCAAGTTGTACTCGCTCTTGCTGGCTGCAGAACACGGCTTGGAGGGCGAGCTCCGTGAAGCGCGCTCGGCTCTCTTCTGGGAGAGAAAGAGAAATGGAAAGAGAGAGGGGAAGGGAAGGAAAGAGAGATAGAAAGAGAGAGAGAGAGAGAGAGAGGGAGGGAAAGAGAGAGAAAGGAAAGGGAGGGAAAGAGAGAGAGAGAGAAAAAAAAAAAAGAGAGAGAGAGAGAGAGAGAGAGAGAGAGAGAGAGAGAGAGAGAGAGAGAGAGAGAGAGAGAGAGAGAGAGAGAGAGGAAGGGAGGGAAAGAGAGAGAGAGAGAGAGGAAGAGAGGAAAAGAGAGAGAGAGAGAGAGAGAGGAAGGGAGGGAAGGAAAGAGAGACAGGAAGGGAGGGGAAGAGAGAGAGAGAGAGAGAGAGAGAGAGAGAGAGAGAGAGACGGATAATAAAACGTATGATGCGACAGGGATGGGGACGAAAATGTCGAGAAAGATTGATTGAAGACAGGGAGTGAGGAGGAGAGGGGAGAGAAAGGAAGGAGAAAAAGAAGAAGAAGAAGAAGAAACAGGAGGAGGAGGAGGACGAAGACGAGGAAGAGGACTCAAAAAAAGGAGGAGGACGAGGAGGACTCAAAAATAGGAGGACGAGGAGGACTCAAAAATAGGAGGACGAGGAGGACTCAAAAATAGGAGGACGAGGAGGACTCAAAAATAGGAGGACGAGGAGGACTCAAAAATAGGAGGACGAGGACTCAGAAACAGGAGGACGAGGACTCAGAAACAGGAGAAGGAAAACAAGGCCCAGGTGATGTGACAGCACGAAGGTTGAAGGGGAGGGGAGGTAGGGGGTGGTTTGTGGTGGGAAGAGGGGGGAGGGGGAGGAGACACGGAGACGAGGAAAGTGCAGCAAAGGATCGATGTGGAATTAGGTTTCAAAGATACGCTTGAACTCGAATTAGATTTCTGAAGTATTTATTTTTTTCCCCTTCCTCTGTAACTTTCCGTAACTTTGGTCTTCCCCAACGTATCCCTTTTTATAGTGTATTTCGTATCCTGTAAGCAAGTCTATCCTCCCCAAAATGGTAGTGATGGCGCTGATAATAGTGACGATAATGATAGTCCTAATGATGATGATATTAACAGTAATGATAATGCTGATGACGATGATAGTCTAATATTAACAATAATGCCAATTCTAATTTTCTGATAATAATAAATCTGATAATTCTGATAATAATCATTCTAATGATGATTAAAACAGTGACATTGACATTAATAATAATGATCCTAATGATGATATTAACAATAATGATAATGCTGATGACGATGATAGGCTAATATTAACAATAATGTCAATGCTGATTTTCACAATAATAATAATTCTAATGATGATTAAAACAGTGACATTGACATTACAGGATACGTTGTGTCCCCTTTTCCCACTTCATCCGCTGGGCCCCAACACCTGGTGGCGGGGATTTAAAGCCACAGTCGGGGTCTTCTGCGGACTTTTTTCTCTTTTTTTTTTTTCTTTCTTTCTTTCTTTTCTCTTCCTTTCTTTCTTTTTTTTTCGTTTTTTTTTTTTTCTTCTTTGATTTTATTTTATTTTGTTTTCCTGTTTTTTTTTTTCTTTTCCCTTTCTTTACTTTTCTTTTCATTTCTTTTCTTTTCTTTTATCCTTTTCTTTTCTTTTCCTGTCTTTTCGTTTCTTTTCTTTTCCTGTCTATTCTTATCTTTTATTTTATTTTATTTTATTGTATTGTATTTTGTTTTATTTTATTTTATTTTATTTTATTTTATTTTATTTTATTTTATTTTCTTGGGTGTCTTCCAACTCCTCCGTACCTTAATCCTCGCCCGTTTGTCCTGCGTCACGTTTCTGTGGATCCTGTCATCTCTGTGTCCTATTTTTTCCTTCGCCTTGTAGATTTTTTCTTCTTCCTCTTCTTCTTCTTCTTCTTCTTGGGCGTCGTCTTCTTTTTCTTCTTCTTCTTTTTCTTCTTCTTCTTCTTTTTCTTCTTTTTCTTCTTCTTTTTCTTCTTCTTTTTCTTCTTCTTCTTTTTCTTCATCTTATTTTTCTTCATCTTATTTTTCTTCATCTTTATCTCCTCCTCCTCCTCCTCCTTCTTCTGCTTGGGCGTCTTCTTCTTCTTCTTCTTCTTCTTCTTCTTCTTCTTCTTCTTGGGTGTCTCCTCCCCTTCGCAATATATAAATGTGTTAGATTTATTTTATTGCATTTATTTATTATTCTTATTCTTATTCTTGTTATTCTTATTATTCTTATTATGTTTTTATGGGTTGTTTACTTTGCGATATGAGAAAGATTAGGGGTAGGGGTGTAGGGGGGGTAGGGAGGAGTGACCTTGCCTAACCTGCCTGGCTGGGGATATCGATTACCTATGGTCACTCTCTGCCCTTCTCTCTTTTGTTCTTTCTCCTTTTTTATCTTTCTCCCTCGTCCCAGTTTTTCTCCGTCCTTTCTCACTCCTCTCTTTCTCTCTACTCCTCCCTCTCTCTCCTTCTCCTGTCGCCATCGCCCCTTTTCTTCCTCCTCCTTTCTCTTTCTCTCCCCGCCTCCCCATTTCTCTCTCCTCATCCCTCTTTCTCCCACCACCTTCCTCCTCTTCCCCTCTACTCCCTCTTTCTCCTTCTGTCTCCCCCCTCCTCCTTCCTTCCTTCCTTCCTTCCTTCCTCCTGCTCCTTCCTTCCTTCCTCCCTCCCTCTTTCCACCACTTATATCCTATTCTCCCATTCGTCTCCGTTTCTCTTCAGCTTCTTCTATCTCATTCTCCTTTTCGCCTCTCTTTTCTTCCCTCCTCTTCACTCCTCTCTTCCCCCTTCTCGCCTTCCTTCCATTTTCCATTTTCCTTTTTCTTCAGTCTCTACTTTCTCCTTCCCTATCTTTACGCCTATTCTCCCTTTCTCGCCATTCACATTGCCCCCCCCCCCCCCTCTCTCTCTCTCCTCTCTCTCTCTCTCTCTCTCTCTCTCTCTATCTCTCTCTCTCTCTCTCTCTCTCTCTCTCTCTCTCTCTCTCTCTCTCTCTCTCTCTCTCTCTCTCTCTCTCTCTCTCCCTCTCTCTCCCTCTCCCTCCCCCTCCCCCTCCCCCTCCCCCTCCCTCTCTCCTTCCCTCTCCCTTCCCCCCTGGCACCTCCCTTCCCCCTTCGCTCGCCTGCCCGTTGCCAACTGAGTCCCCTGGGCGCTGTGATGAGGTGCTAGGTTATCTTCCTGCGCTTTTATGACTGTTAATTTCGCATGGAGAGGGAGGGGAGAGAGAGAGAGAGAGAGAGAGAGAGAGAGAGAGAGAGAGAGAGAGAGAGAGAGAGAGAGAGAGGGAAGGACAGAGGGATGGACGGGGAGGAGAAGGAGAAGGAGAGAGAGGAAGAGGGAGTAGAAGAGAGAGGGAGAGGGAGAGGTAGTAGGTGAGAGAGGGAAAGGGAGAAGGAGAGGGAGGGAGGGAGTAAGAGTGGGTGGGGGGAGTAAGGGAGTGAGATTTTAGGTTTCTCGACAGTGCCGTGAAATTGGTGCTGTCGGGATGTGTCGTGTTCGTTTTCTGTTTGTTCTTTGTTTGTTTTTGTTATAGATTGTTATGTTGTTGTTTTTTTTGTGTATTAAATAAACGCTTGCTCTGTTTTAATATTTGACGTTATGTTCTATAGAGTTTGTGCTTTTAAATGAAGTTTGAGTATTATGGGGTTAAGTAAGGGTTGCCTTCTGTTCTTATATTCCCTTTGGAGTATGTTCTAAGTGGGGTTGTCATGTTATAACAGGGTTATAGCGATTGCAGAGGTAGTTTTTATTACTTATTGATTTGTTTATCATATTGGTTGGTTGTTTTGTTACGATGGTTGTGCCGTGGATATAACATCGTGTTAATGATATTCGTAATATTGCTAATGGGGTACTATATCTTCTCTGGTACAATTATCATAACATTTGTCTTAGGAAATAGTATAATGACACGCTCGAACTGGAAAGAGTAGCGGATTGTCGTAAAAAGCTATTTGATAACAAAAATAGAAAAGGGTATTCTAATGGGAGAAAGATTGGGGAGATTCCGAAATCGGTCGACTGGAACAGTGCCAGACGAACCTCATGACGCCTGTCCGGAGTTGCTGACCTTGGCTCTCTCACGGAAGGTCGGTCCGTACCCTCCGCGGCCGACGGGGGAATGGCCCAGGTAAAGAAAAAAAGGTCGGGAATCATGAGTCATGAGATTAGGTTACGTGGAAGGGACAAAAGACAAAAAAAAAAAGAAAAAAAAAAAGGGTGAAGTTGGCATTTTGTGGAGGAGGACGGGGAAATAGGAGGACGGCGACGCGACCATGTTGCTTGGAGGATAGTTTTAACGAATTGTGTGTTTTTATGTCGGTTTTTAAGGGTGATATCTTTGAGCGTTAGGAAGAAAAATAACAACTACAACAAGAATAACAAGGAGAATAATAATAAGAAAATGAAAATGAAGAGAGAAAGAAAAGATGTTGACGGCAATGGCAACACCAAGAATGTGGTGCCCAGCGAGACAGTAACAGATGACACGCTTCGTAATGATAACCGCGAACGTCATTGCTGTCCTAGGTATGCCAGATGCCCGAGGTATGCCAGATTGCTGACAGTAGTTGAGCGTGATCGTGCCAATCGCAATCATAAACCGTTGATGGTCTTGTGTTTACGATGACCCTTCGCTGTTCCTGGCGGCTCGCCCACTAGGACAGTGTGGTCCGCTTGATCTCTCCCTTTGCTCCTATCGCCCTTCTTGCCCCTTCTCCTGTTTGTACCCTTGTCCGTGGTCCTGTCTCCCATCCCCTATCACGTCCCCTTTCCCAGTACTTGCCCCCTGCCTTTGCCCCTGTCCTTATCCCTCTTCGTACCTCTACACCTGATCCTGTTCCTGCCCCCTATCCCTTCACATTTCCTTCCCTAGTACATGCCCTGCCCTGTCCCTACCCCTACCAACCTCGATAATGATATCCCTTATCCTCCTCCGCTTCCACCTCCCTCCCTCCCTGCCTCCCTCCCAGCTTCCCTACCTTCCTGCCTTCCCCACCTCCCTATTCCTTCCCCCCCTCTTTCCCTTCCTTCCCCCCCTTCCCCCTCTTTTCCTCCTTCCCCTCCCTCCCTCCCTCCCTCCCTCCCTCCCTCCCTCCCTCCCTCCCCTCCCTCCCTCCCTCCTGGTAGCACCCAGCATGACATGCATTGCCTCAGAACAGATTTAAGCTTGGCAGTGGCAGGGTTATTTTTGCCAAGAGTTGGGAGTACCTTTTGGTAGCGTTTGTTTATTTATTACTTTATTGTTTATATTTGTTTTGATTATTTTTGCTAAGAATCTTAGTTGGACAGTGTTAAAGAAGTCTCATCCTCCAGTATTTTATCTTGTCTGTGGTATTTCTTCTCTTTGTTGTCGTGGACCACCGTATTAACCGATTATTGAAATGGGTTTCTTGACTTCGCATTACGAGGTTTCGTCTTGTTTTATAGTTCGATCTTTTTCATTTGACTCGAAAGATATTTTTCAAAAAAAAGTAAAGGTTTGGAATGTTTCATTTTGAAGATATCAAAGTTTTTTTTATATAATTACCTTTGAAGAGAAAAAAAGATATGGTCTCAGGTCATACCCTTCAACAAACAGCTTGTCTCGGTATTGGAAGCGAAGTCACTTCATCTGATACGACAGCTGATGTGACAGTTCACGTGAGTTGTGGCCACAAGGTCACGAGGCTCTGACGTTAGGATTTTCTCCTACCTCTTCTTCGTCTTCTTCTTCTTCTTCTTCTTCTTCTTCTTCGTGATCAGGTGTAATTGAGATTTCCGTCTCCCATTTTGAGGAATCGCTTGCTGTTTCTCTCTCTTTCTTTCTTTCTTTCTTTTATTTCTTTCTTTCTAGGTGTCAGTCCTCCTTCCCCTTTTCCTCTTTTGTTTTATCCCATTCTCTCTCTCTCATCCTACCCCCCTCTCGTCTTCCTTCTTCTTTTGCCTTTCCTTCGTCTCGCATTCATCATCATCATCATTGTTCTCCTCCTCCTACCCCTCCCCTTCCTACTCCTTCCCCTCCTCCTCCTCTTCCTCTCCCTCTCCCTCTCCCTCTCCCTCTCCCTCTCCCTCTTCCTCCCTACCCCCTCCTCCCCCGCTCCTCCTTCCTGAACTGGGCAAAGGGACAAGTCTTAGCTAGCCTTTTTGTGTGTGTTGTGTTGCGACGGAATTTCAGGGTTTTAAGGCGAATGGAAAGGGGAGAGAGCGTGAGTCGAGTGCGATATTCGGAATTGCGAGTCGCGAGGTTACGGGATTTGATTTTTTTTTTTTTTTTTTGGGGGGGGGGTATACATGGGTGTTATCGAATGTGCTTTTATATGTGGGTTGTGTATGTCGTCGACCTTCTCTTTTTTCGTCTCTTCCTCTCTTATCTTTCTCATTTTCTTCTTCCTCATCCTCTTACTCTTTCTCGTCGAATCATCTTCCTCCTCTTCTTCTCCTTCATCTCCTTCTCCTCCCTCTTCCCCCTCCCCTCCCCACTCCTATCCCACATCCCCCACCACCCACCACCTCAATATCCAATGCACTACGTGTGTTACGAGCTCTCTGCACTGTCGCTTATGCATAAAGTTCACCTCACATGGACAACCGAGATATTTTTGGGAAGTTGACCTATTATGCCAGTCGCCTCGTGTGTGTGTGTGTCTGTGTCTGAGTGTGACGTAACGCGGTCAAAGAAAAGCTTAATCATAGGTGATGACGTGACATTTGAGAAAAGGTCATTGGTGTATTAATGGGGAATAAAGTATGACTCGTGGTTATGATTCGAGTTTTGTTTTATTAAAAAAAAGTTTGAGTTTGATGAATAAAAGGGTTGGTTTGCTAGCGGTCGCGAGGAACGTCCAGTGATAAGTTGGTTTATTTCATATTGAATTTGGTCGATGCCTAAACTAATCGACTCTACGAAGAGTAAAAAGGGTTTGCGATTCTCAAAAGATGTTTTTTTTTGGGGTGGGTTGTTTTACTGTATTTGTTTGATTATATTTTTTATTGAAGTTTTGGTACGAGTTTGGAGTCGGCCTTTCGTATTGTGTGTGTGTGTTTTTTTTTCTTTTAAGTGTGTGCGTTTTTTGTGTGGCATTTGCAGGCCTAGTTGCATTTTGGAAAGCCGTGATGGGTGTACATTATTATTGTTATTATTATGACGATATAGTAAAACGATAATGATATTAATAATAGTAGTAGTAATGATTATTATTGTTGTTATCATCATCATCATCATAACCATCATCATTGCTCTTATTAATTTAATAGTGTTGAATATGAATTAACGACGCCTCACGTAAGAAACGAGCGTTCCAAGCCACACCTCTCATCTCAAGAATAGCAACTGCATCGAACTGTAGCGTCAGCGAAGGGTATACAATAATAAGCTGCTGCATGGGACGGGCGTGGCAGCATTAAACCCGCGTATTGTTGGGGCGTTTGTTTTGGTTCACATAGGAAGACCAGGCGTACCGGTGGCTAGCGGAGTACGATAGCAAGTTGGGTTCGGAGATCCGGTGGGATTTAGTGGTTATCGGAATCGGAAAGTGCTTTGTTAAAGGGGCGGGGGGGGGGGGGTAGGTAAGGTCGAAATTGCGTTGGTTGGTAGTTCGCGCTTTTATAGCAGGCCAGTGTTTTTTTTTTTTTATTATTATTATTATTATTATTGTTGAAGTGCAGTTTGGATTTTTTTCTTTTCGATTCTGTTCTGAAAAAGATGGAGATTTTTTCTTTCTTTGTTGGACTTAGCTGTGCATATTTTATGGGTTTTTTTAGAGTAGCTTTTATTTCTTCCTCTTTTTGTAGCATTCCTAGTATTGTTTATTGATTTTTTTTTCTAGTGGCGCACATACCTCCACCTTGCGTCTGCGAATGTGTCTATCGAACCAGATACTTAAAATAGTCTCCCAGTGAGTTCTCTTTGGCTTGTGTTTGTTCATGGCGTCATGGTGTGCGTTTCATGGTCCGCTCATGGTCGTTTCAGCAACATTGAGTGCAGGGCCTCCGCTCGGGAACTCCTGTTAGCTGGAAGTCGGCTGTCACGGCGAATAGTTGCTGTTTTGTTTAGGTAGATGTTATGATAGGTGTCAAGGTAAATGGATTTTTTGTTTGTTTATACCTGGAAGTGGTCTCCCCACGCCTTGCTGTTCGCTGGCGGCCGTATTCGTGATCTGTATGTATGGCGCTCCCGTGATCCTATGTGATTACGGTATACAACGGTCGTGTGTCATTTCAAAGTCATTGTTTTCGTGGGGATTAACACGTCTGGTTGCTCTTGTTTTCGTATCGTATCAGTTCCGTGTACTTTCTCAGGCGCGCTCTCAAAAGGGATGGATTTTTTTTTTACTTGGTAATTCCTGTGACACTGTGAACGTATTTATTATTCGTCTTAAAACTCGATGGAATTTCACGTACCTTGTTGCCAAGGAGTGGCAACGCGTAAGAAAATGATGATACTAAATACAGATAAAAATAATGGTAATAATGGTAATACGGATAATAGGAATAAGGATGATGATAATTATAATATTAATAATGATAATACACAACGCGATGCATTAAAAGGAAAAAAGGATGAATAATTCAACCGAAAAACAAGTTACAACACATGCAGATTATGCCCACGAACTCCCACGCTTTCGTACACAGACGCAGAAAGTTCGTGTCGCCGTCGTGTGCGTGTCGCCGCCCGCCCGTAATGCCAGCGGCGCTCGAATCGGGGGCCTGCTGGGTGACTTCTGTGGCCTTGTTCTTGGATTTTTTTTTTTTTTATTATTATTATTATTATTTTGTTTTTGTTGTTGTTTAGGTTGTTATGTTTGTTATTGTTGTTACGTCGACGACTACTGGCATTGTTATTGTTATTATTATTATTACTATTATTATTATTATTACTATTATTATTATTATTACTATTATTATTATTATTATTATTATTATTATTATTATTATTATTATTTCTACTACTACTACTACTACTACTACTACTGCTCCTGTTGCTGCTGTTATTACTATTATTATTGTAATTATTACTAATACTATGGCTACTACTACAACAGTTACAACAACTACACAAGTGCTGCAGCTGCTATTATTATTGTTGTTGTTATTTTTACTATTATTACTATTACTATGAGCATGGCTACTGTTAAAACAATAATTCCTACTACTACTACTTGCTACTTATTACTTATTGCTATTACCATAACTATTAGCATTATCACCATCATCATTATTGTTGTTATCGTTATTGTTATTTATTGTAGTTATAATCATAATATATGATAAATCGGCCCATTTAGGTACCATTGATAACTTTAATATTATTGTTTGTTTCTATATTCTGTGACATTTAACTTTAGCTGAATATAACATGTTAAAATACCATGGACGTGGAATCAAGTCTGTTTATTTATTATTTTTCTTTTATTTCCTTTCTTTTTTAAAATACTTTTCGCTCCAAATATAAGGAGAATGAGCGCCGGATAATAAGGTCGTAATTCTATTGTATTTACATCGAACATGCGACCTAATGATCACGGGGGGAGAGGGTGGAGCTAGCGTGCAGGTTTCGGGGGGGGGGGGGGGGGCATGGGGACGGGGAAGATATATCGTGGAGACATATAATTCTTTTGTGTTTTTTTTCCTGTTTCCTTCTCCACTTTATTTACATTTTTTTTTTCTTTTTTGCTTCATCACTTTCTCTTTACACTTCTCTTCTCCTCATAGTACACCCATCGCGCGTGCACACACTCACACTCACACTCACACACACACACACACACACACACACACACACACACACACACACACACACACACACAAGAGAGAGAGAGAGAGAGAGAGAGAGAGAGAGAGAGAGAGAGAGAGAGAGAGAGAGAGAGAGAGAGAGAGAGAGAGAGAGAGACCCCTATCCACACACACACACACGCACGCACGCACGCACAAAAGCAGATGTGACAAATTGGCCCTTAACGGAGTAGTTGGAGGGCGGCTGTCGCAGGTGAGTTGAAAGGTGGGCGGGTGAGGGGAGATATGTGGGCTGAAAGGTGAGCGGGCGAGGGGAGGAAAGATGGGCTGAAAGGTGGGCGGGCGAGGGGAGGAAAGGTGGGCTGAAAGGTGGGCGGGCGAGGGGAGGAAAGGTGGGCTGAAAGGTGGGCGGGCGAGGGGAGATATGTGGGCTGAAAGGTGGGCGGGCGAGGGGAGATATGTGAGCAGAAAGGTGGGCGGGCGAGGGGAGATATGTGGGCTGAAAGGTGGGCGGGCGAGGGGAGGAAAAGTGGGCTGAAAGGTGGGCGGGCGAGGAATGCGAGTCAGTAGGTGGGTATGTGGATGGATTGATAAGGTGGGTATGTGTGTGTGAGTACGAATGAGTATGAGGTGAATATGCGAGTGAGGACGAATGGGTATGAGGTGGATATGTGACTGAGGGCGATGGGTATGCTGGGAATATGCGAGTGAGGGATAGCGGGTATGAGGTGAGTGGGCGGGTGGGCGGGCATGTAGGTGGGCGACGGGCGGGCCAGGGGAGAGGGTATGTAACAGGTGTGCAGGGCGGCTGGTGCCAACGGCGTCATTGCTTCGTCAGGCTACTCGTGCCCGCGCCCCGTCTTCCTTGCTGGGATAGGTAGATCTTCATTGTGTGTGTGTGTGTGTGTTTCTTATTTTAGAAAAAAAATAAATAAGTAGAAATGAGCATTGTCTTTGTTTTATGATATTTTTATTCGTTCATCTTTCTCTCACTCACTCTCTCTCTCTCTCTCTCTCTCTCTCTCTCTCTCTCTCTCTCTCTCTCTCTCTCTCTCTCTCTCTCTCTCTCCCTCCCTCTCTCCTTTTCTTTTCTTTCTTTTCCAATTCATATTTGTTCCCTCCTTCATTCATCGCGTTCTTGCCTTGCGTGTGTGTGTTGTCTGTGCGTCAGTTCTGTATTCAGGGAATATCACGGAGGTTATTGTTCTTTCAGTAATATATTACGTGTTTTTTTTTTCTATAATTCTTTTTCTCTTTATTTTTATATCGTGGAAAGAATCCGTGATAACGTAATAATGATAATGGTAGTAGTAGTAAGAACAATGATGATGATGATGGTGGCGATTGTGGTGGTGGTGATCAGATTAGAAATAACGATCATAATAACGGTAATATTAATTATGGTAATAATAACATTAATTAAGACTGCATGGTTTTGTTAATGCAGTGACATGTTTAAAGCTACGCGGTCATTTAGAAAACGGAGGAGACGCACAAGTTTACCCTGAATCTCTTTGCCTTCGAACACGTTGCATATAAAACATCAACATATTTATAACGTCAGTTAAATTGCCTGATTGCAGCCCCTTCAGTCCGATTAAATTCAGTCCCAGATCATCCTCAAGCTAAGAAATGCAGGTCGAGGTGGTGGGATTTTTCCTTCCGACCGCTAAACTCGCCTCTGCTCATTTCAGTTCGCTTCGGCTCATTTTGGATCATTTCTACTTGTATCGGGTATTTTTTTTTTACTCCGTTTTATTTGCTTTAGCTCGCCTCAGCTCACCTTAACTCATTCCAACTCATTTTAACTTGTCGTAACTCCCCTCATCTCGTCTCACCTTAGCTCACCTCAAGTTGCTTTAACACACCTCGGCTCACCTCAACTCACTCCAAGTCACCCTAACTCATTTCACCTTGCCTCAGCTCATTTCAACTCACCACCACTCATTTCGACTCACCTCAGTTCGCCTCAGCTCACACCGACTCCCCTTAATTCAGCTCAACTCACTCCAACTCACCTTAACTCATCCCAACTTCCCCTAACTCCCCTTCAATCATATCAGGTCGCCACAACTCGTCTCAACTCATCTCCTTTCTCCTCTTGCAGTTTTGTGCAATAGTGTCTACGGTGCTGAGCGTGGGTGCTGTGGTGGGCCACTTGGTGCCGGGTGCTGTGCTGGTATACATCCTGCTCATGCTGGTGATGACGGGCCCGGGGATCCTGCTGCACGTGTTACCCGACTCCTTCTACGAGCGCCTGGCCAAGATGAGGGCGGCGCTCAGGGGGGAGGACTCGGAGATGGGTGGGTGGCTGTCGCGATCTCGGCCTACTGTGGCATGCCTTTTGTCGTTTATTCACTTATTTGTTTTGGTTTGTTACAAATGATGTACGAATGAATTTCTTCATTTATGCAGTGATTAATTCGCATATACATTTGTTGGTCATGTTCTTTCCGGTTCCCTCTTGCAATAACTCGTGGTACCTTTTCAGAGATCTCCAACGTGTCTCTGGACAGCGACCTGACGGAGTTCATGCCGGAGCTCCAGTCTGCCGAGGCCCAGGCAGCCCTGGACGTGCCCCTCATGAGCCAGGATCCTCCAGAGGTGGAGCAGATGGTCGAGGACGCCTACCTGCAGGAGGATTCGGAGAGGAGCACGAGGAAGAGGACCAAAAATACTGGCGGAGGCGAGAGAGGCGAAGGGGCCCCTGCCGCTCAGGGACTGACCTTGCCTCTCAGTTCGGAAGGTGGGCAGGAGAGCCGCGTCAGGGGGGACTTAGGGATTGGCACCTTGGCCTCAGGCTTGGTTGTTTATGTGTGACATGTGCATACACATATACATACACATATGTACATATATGCATATACATATACATATACATATGCACACATGCACCCCCCCACCCACACACACACACACACAGAGGTGTTCTTAAGAGCAAGTGTGAAGTAAAAGTAATAGTACAAATGTGAAAGTAATGACCGCACAAGTTGTTGTCAGCTTGTATTGTGTCTAGAACTAGCATCATATAATCAAATATTTATACATATGCGTCCTGGGTTGTAAAGGAGGGAAGCCTGTCAAGAATAATATACATTTATAAGATAAAAAAGAGAATAAGATAATAAAGTGCATATATTTTACATTTGTTATTTTCTCCCCACAGATGGAATCAGCTCTACATTTTTCACAAGTGGACTTCCTGAGGATTTCCCATCCTATGACCATGACAGCGTTGAGGATCTCGATGGTCCTGATATAGAGCTTCCAGATCTCCCCAAAGTAGTAAGGGAACCTGTCCCAGAAAGGCAGGGCACAGGTGGGGATAGATATCAAATGGAGTTTGTCTCCTCACACTTTGGTGATAGCAGTGAGGAGGAGGATGCCTTTTTAGAAGGATTAACCTTCGAAGAAAGGGTCCAGGCAAGGCCAGAGCCCCGGGCACAGCCCTCCATCCCTAGTCAAACAAATACTTCACCGCCTATGGATCCCATAGGCCAATTAATGACTAGCGTTATAGCTCAAAATGCAGGCAATGTTTTATCTGCTCTTGGACAGAATTTAATGACATCTGTGATAGGGCAAGCAGCAGCACAGGCCCAGCCACCACCCCAAATGAGCCAGCAGCCGAGACGAACGGCAGCAGAGCCAACAGCAAGAATGACTAGGTCACAAGACCGTCAGCAGCAATCGGTGACAGATCTTGAGGAAGACTTTGAACTTATTTCTGATGAAGAGTTCCAGTGATTTAGTGTGCTGTGGACAGGCATGTGTAGCTGAAGAAAAAGATGTCATAATATTAGAGCAACAATATTTTGGAGCAACTACTCTCTTAGAAACATTCGTTTGAAGAAAAGTTCTTTAGTTATGATAAAGCTATTTTTTCTTGTATTACTGCACCAATAGTATGAAATTTTTCATATCAAAGTGATGGTGGCCTTAATAATGATATCTCAAGGAGTACCATTCTTACAGTGTTTGTTGCTGTAATGTTTTTACTTAATTAAAAAGTACAGCTAGGAAAAGAATAGAAGTTACCCTCCATTTTGATTCTTTATCTCCCTTCTTTTAATTGCTATTGGTACTCAGGGCAAGACCGTGCTGAACTAACTTTGCTTGAGAGGTTGAACATTCTAGTGAAGTGGCCAACCACAGTAGTTGTTACTTTTTGATCTTTTTAGATCTCATTCCTAAAGAGTAACTTACCTGTCATTTGCCAGCATACTCCCTTGGAATTGTTGTTGATGTGCACAAATGCAAATCATTCAGCTGTCCTCTTTTACAGTTTCTGAAATTCACTGAAAAGACAAAGGTTTACAGATATGGGAACACACACACACACACACACACACACACACACACACACACACACACACACACACACACACACACACACACACACACACACACACACACACACACACACACACACACACACACACACACACACACACACACACACACACACACACACACACATTCCATTCTTCATATGAACACACACACACACTCTCTCTCTCTCTCTCTCTCTCTCTCTCTCTCTCTCTCTCTCTCTCTCTCTCTCTCTCTCTCTCTCTCTCTCTCTCTCTCTCTCTCTCTCTCATAACTTAAAAAGTCACACACTCAGACAGTCTTAACCCAATTGGCATGCAGGGCAAGAATACAAGCCATGCCCACTGTCATATTAGTTCATTAGCTGTCTTTATCCACAGATACCTGAGTCACCAAGGAGTCAGTTATTAGTTGTACATGTGTCACCTGTTTTCCATTTTCCTTGGAAAGCATTTTTTATTATATTTGTGTCTTTATTATTATTTGTTATATTATTATGATAGTTATGATATCAATAAAAATAATAATATTATTATTTATAATATTAGGGGGGGAAATCATGCAGATTCAAGGAATGGGGAAATTAGGTGTGGTTACTGAGGGACTTCTTGGTGAACTGAGCACATGTCAAGCCATCTGTATGTAACAATTTCACACACAAAACAAAGTCCCTTAGACAGTACATAAACCCCAGGCAATTGGATTAAATACACATCCTCACTCACAATCTCATGCTCATGATATCTCTCTCTCTCTCTCACTCACACACACACACACACACACACGCACACACACACACACACACACACACACACACACACACACACATATATATGTATATTTATATAGACATATGCAACTTCATATGTGTATAAATAATGCATCTTTTCATCCTTCTCCCATCCTACTTTCATTAAGCATATTCACATGTTTATATGTGTGTACAGACAAGCTTGGATTATGTTTAAAAATTAGATTGCAAGAAGAAAAAAAAAAATGCTGTTACTTTAGAATGGGATCCATATTCCAGTCAAGTTGCAGAAGAAAGACTGTTTATATATATGTATACATGTTTGAAAAAGTTTGTTCCAAAGTATCACAGCATGATATTGGAAGGGTATTGAAGGGAACTGTCCATTTCTAATATAGTTTCGTGTGATTGTGAAAGCAAGTCTTATTTATGCATGTTTGTGTGATTGTTCATATATTTATATATATATGTATATACTTGTGTATATGTGTATATGCACATGGAAATCCATATAGCATGAATATATATTTACAGATAGATTGGGTCTTGAATTTTATTGGCATTTATTGAAATACAGTCTGTATAACCTGTTTAGCAAAAAATAAATAGATAAATAAAAAAAATAAAATAAAACTAGGATGATCAAGTGTAAAATAAAAGGTAATATCTGTTTGTATTCCAATCCATGAATGGCTAACATTTAATAAGGTAAATGTGAGAAGGTCATTCAGAAATATTTGAGATTATGATTATATGAGTTTTTTTTTTTTTTTTTTTAAGAAGATGGATGTTGAGTGTCAAGCCATGATAATTTAAAGGCTGGGATGAATAGGCAGCTTGGAGTATCAACCTCACTTCTGCTGAATGCATTCAGCATAATCTCAATGATATTTACAAATTGTCTTTTTTATCATTTCCATAATTAGGGGTTGGACCTTTCTGATCACAAGCTTTTTAGTATGAAAATGCATTCAGGAGTGATGAGCTGCCATGAACAGTATTAGTATTTCCTATGGTAATCGGATTACTGTTTCAGTCCGAAATTTACATTCTCTTTCCCCCAGTAATTGTATAGGGTAAAGCTGAACTCCAGGGATTTAAAATTGTTAGTTTTTTCATTTTTTATTTTCATTTGCTATGTCTTCCTTAGAGTGCCACTGTGGCAGTCGCTTTCATACAGTATTACATATTCAGAAATATTTCTGAATTGACATTAACAAGGGAGTCTTGCAACTGAAAATTTTATTTCATTATTTATAGAATTCAAGCATTGTTATTTACTTTTTTCTCTCTCTTCACATGTGAAATTAGTTTAACATTACAGATCATGCATTATCTTTCAAAGTTCAAGTATTATTTTTTTATGCTTTGAGAATATGATGATATCCTAGTGTGTTTACATTTTAAAATGTAAGTCTTTGTTAAATCTGGTCTCCAGGTTTTATGTGTTTTGGAGTAAGATTGGGTTAAGGAACTGTGTCATGGTGGATTAGGCAGTGATATAAATGTGATTGTTTATGTAGATTGTGCCTGGATGGAGTTTGAGCAAAGTTATTTGTTTGTAAAAAAAAAAAAATCCACATCAATAGATGTAGTATAAACCTTAGAATTGGTTGAACTTCTTGGAGATAGTATGACCAAATAGGTACACGCTATACGCCTTTTTTGTAACATTTCGGAAATCCCTAACACTTTGATACACTCTGATACATGTTTGAGCTTTATGCGTACATTATTGGAACCTGTTGAAACATCTTTTCATTTTGTATCAAAGTGTATTCCTTCAACTTGATACGGTTTGATACACTCCGGCCAGCCAATTAGAGCACGATATTTTTTCAGATATATCTCATGTAGTCTCAGGTAGGGATTTATATTTTCATTGATTATGAATCACATTGTAAGTTTCTTGATAAAACTCACTTGGATACAATGAGATCCAAAACTTTATACAACTTCCATTCTTCATATGAATAACAATGTGTGTAATAAGAAAAAATATTTTGACCGAATCAGAGAAATACATTTAAACTTTCCATAGTCTTGCAAAGCAAATGGTGGTGTACATAAAGAATATAAGTTGCAGAGTAGTCAGGTACTGTTTCCATTTTATTTGAAGCTTCCACAATGTTTTGCTTGTAATTAAGAATCATACTAGCAAATTAAGTAATTTAATGGTTTTCCGTTGACTGTTTCATGTAAAATAAAATAAAAAAAACTTTTTTTCAAAACTTTGTATGTCAGTACAAACTTTGATGATATAGTGTTTTGTAGGAACCATGATATAACTTGAAACAGTGTATCAAAGTGTTAGGGGTTTTTGGATGCTACAAAAAAAAGGCCTAATGTCTCTCCAGGACATTCTAGTCAAATGACAAAATAGTGAGGTGAGTTGAGTGAAGGCTGTTGGTAGATTCTAGGTGATTTTTATTGATATGGTAAAGTATAACTGCAATTATTATATCAATAATTAGTATCTAGATTTTGTTGTTGGAGGAATACACACACACACACACACACACACACACACACACACACACACACACACACACACACACACACACACACACACACACACACACACACACACACACACACATATACACATATACACATATACACATATACACATATACATATATACACATATACACATATACACATATACACACACATACATACATACAAATACACATACACATTCACATTCACATTCACATTCACATACACATACACATACACATACACACACACACACACACACACACACACACACACACACACACACACACACACACACACACACACACACACACACACACATACACATACACATACATATATATATATAATATATATAATATATATATATATATATATATATGTATATCTGTATATATATTTGTATATCTGTATATATATTTGTATATCTGTATATATATTGGTATATCTGTATATATATATATGTATATCTGTATATATGCATGTATATCTGTAAATATATGTTTATGTATATCTGAATGTGTATATATATAAATATATATATATATATATATATAGATATATATATTATATATATATATACACAGAAAGAAATAAAAAAAGATAAGAAGAAGATAAAAAATAGATATAAGTAAGACATGAGAGAAGATATTAGAAATAACACATAACATAAACATAAGATAAATAAAGATATACAGATAAGAAATATAATAATAAAAGATATAGAAATAAAGTAGAGAGAGACAAGAATATGAGAACAGATAAACGATATAGAGACACATGAGATGAAAGAAAGAAGATAGAGACATAGAGAGATAGAAGATAGCATAGAGAGAGAAGAGAGAGAGAGAGCAGAAGATACAAGAGAAGAATATACAGAGAAACACAAGAGAGAAGAGAGTAGATAGATAAAGAGAGAGAGTAGAGATGAAGAGGAGAACAGAGAGAGAGAGATGAGATAAATATAGATGACATATAGAGAATGAATAGATATAACATAAATAGAAGACATATAGATAGATAAGTAATATAGACAATATATAGATATAGATACAGAGATATAGAGACAAGATAATATAGAATATATAATAGATATAGATAAGAACATATGAAGAGTAGAGATGATATAAATATAGACATATGATAGACGATATATAATATATATATATAGTATAGTAGATATATATATAGAGATATAAATATAATACATATATTATAAGAGATAGAAGTATATAAGAGATAATAAAGAATAATATATATAATATAATAGATATATAGTTAGAAATATGATATATATAGAAATATATATATATAATATATAAATAAGATATATGATATAAATATATATATGTTATATATATATAAATAGATATATATATATATATAATATATAATATAAATAATAATATATATATATATATATAATATATATACTATATATATTATATATAATAATATATATATATATATAGACATATAATATATACATAATATTATATACATATATATATATATATATATATATATATACATACATATATATATATACATATATATATATATATATATATATAAATATATATAATTATAAATATATAATAGAATATAATATATATATAATTATATATATATATATACTATATATATTATATATATATATTTATTATAATATATATATTATAATTATAATATATATATATATATATATATATATATATAATAATAATATATATATATAAAAAAGTATCATAATATATGATATATATATATATATAATATTATTATATATATATATATAATATTATAATATATATATATTATATTATATATATATTATATATAAAAATATATATATATATAGATATATATATATTATATTATAATTATATATTATATATATATTATTATATATATTATATTATATGTATATATTAATAATATATATTATATGTATATATATATGTATATATATATGTATATATATGTATATATATGTATATATATATGATTGTATATATATGTTTTTGTATATATGTATGTATATATAATATTATATGTATATAATATATGATATTATGTATATTATATATTATGTATATATTATATATATATGTATATGATATATTATGTATATATATATGTATATAATATGTATATATATATATGTATTATTGTATATAGTATTATATATGTATATGTATATATATATTATATTATATATAATTATGTATTATATATATAGAATTTAATATATAGTATAATATATATATGTATATATAAGTATTATATATATATATATATATATATATATATATATATATATATATATATATATATATATATATATATATATATAATGTGGGTGGGGCTTCAAGGAAAATGGGAAGGAAGGTTTGAGAATGCTTTTGGGCTTTTAAAACTTTCACTGATGTGTGTGTATAAGGTAGTGATTGTCATGATGCAAAATTAACTACCTACTTCTGTAAGTCCAGCCCGTGGCTATGATGTTGGATGGACACTGTCAGGAAGTACACTTGAAATGATACTTTTGAGGTAGTTGTGTAGAACATCACAGCATTCAGTGATAAACAGCAGATTCAAGTGAAAAAAAGGAGAGCTAAAACAAAGATACTCATTATACAGTCAAGTCTAAATTGCTACTTAAGCTCACTAGCAAATTTTCAAGAAATAAGGAGCAATTGTAAAAGAAGTGGATGAGTCCAACTGTGTTAAAAGCAGATGAGCAGCAAGATTGACTGTAATCATTGATTTACTTAATTGGTTTAGTATAATTAGCTAGCATTATATCTACACTGTGTGCTTAGATGTGCATTGTAGTTTTAAAAGGTGAATGGTAGCTGAAACAGCTGCCATGTTGGGAAAGTTATCTCAAGTTTTGAGTCTAAATTTATTATATATACACAAATGTTTATAAAAGTGTCACATGAACCTTGTGGTACAAAATTTTAAAAATAACCATAAAAGGGAAAAAATATTTTTTCTTACAGAAGTATATTTTAGAGTAATTTTTGTCCAGGAACAATATTCATTATAATGCAAAATTATAAGAAAAAACAAAATTTGTATATTTAATCTTAACATTTTCATTTTTGGGTGTCTTGTACATGAAGGACGTGTGAGTATCTTAAGAATGTAGGTCAAACTGTAGACATTTGGAATTGTGAAGCAGTCACTACATAAATATATATAAATATATATATGTATAAGTATACATATATGTATGGTATTACTCAAAGGGAATTTCTTTTATACGCTTCAGTGTTTATACAAATTGATGTTAAAATAGGATATGAGATCTGTTCTTGCTTCTTAGTATCTTAATTCTGTATTAAGTTTATCTTTATTTCTTTGTCTTCCGAATTTGTAACCACAAGATGAAAAACAAAAAGCTCCAAATATTGGGTTGTGACATTTTTTCGGAAAAGACTGGAAGGAGAGTGATGACCTGCCTGCTTTGTGGCCATCAGTATTTCAGCCTAACCTCCTCCTTACCTATGACTTCTATTATCCAGCTTTAACATTTTCTGGTTAGAGCTGTATCTTGTGATATGGAATAAGTTTTATAAAGGTCTGTCTGTATATTAAAATGGGTTTTGATATAGATTATCATAATCTGTTTGATTAGGGTAGTGCTACAAAATCATATTTTATTTTAGTTAATATGCACCCTGTGTATACCATTAATGACTGTATTATTGTGAAATAACAGGAAATATATGGTGTGGTTTTAATTAACCTTAAAATTAATACAATACAATAGAGAATACAATGCTGAAATGTATTTAATCACAAAAGTGAGTTGTATTTTTATAACCACAAATAGAATCTTATAATGCACCTTTTTCTTTTTCTGAAATCTCTTATGCACTAGTTATGCCACAATACATGAAGGCCAGGACGGTATACATTTTTTTGTGTTATGACACCTTCCACCTACTTGCTTGTCCTTCTTTCTATCAATATTCAATAACATTTGGACAACTGGAAATTTTCCACCCTTCTGGATTGAAGCCCTTGTTCTACCTTTCTTAAAGCCAAACAAACCATAGCAAATTAATAGAAAGGAGGTAATATTCATCTAATGTGGTACCTCAAATACCACAACCCTGTTTCTCCAAATCACTTTGGATTTTGTTGTGGCTGACGCACAGTTGATCCTCTTGCACACATTGAAACAAATCACCTTAGCGTTTAGCACACCGTTATTTAGTATTAGCTGTCTCTTTCGATCTAGAAAAGGCATATAATACCACATGGCGGCACCATATCCTTCAACAATTCGCTTCCAATGGCATACGCGGAAATGTGGGCCTTTTCATAAAATCCTTTCTGATCGCATCTTCAAGATTTGCCCTTCCACTTCCTCTTCTTTCCCACAGTTCGAAGGTGTCCCACAAGGCAGTGTGTACAGCACCACACTATTTCTCATTGCTATAAACGGATTAGTTTCAGCTCTGCCACCAGGAATCCGGTCATCGCAATATGTAGATTATCTAGCCATCTTTGCCTCTGGCCCTTCCATATCAGCCCTCCATCAGCTTCTCCATTTGGTAGTAAAATCAAGTTCTTCTTGGGCTACCAACCATGGCTTTCGATTTTCTACCACAAACATTTCCGAACCTTCACTCTTCCTATGTGATGCTCCCCTCCAATTCCAATCTTCAGGCAATTTTTTTTTGGCAAGATCATATGCTCTCCCAAAGAAAAATCCAGTCGTCGACTTCACCTCTTGCAGACCCTCTCTCACATAGCCATTGGTTCAGACTGTAAAACACTCCTCCATGCTATATGACATCAACAGTCATATGTTGCTCAGGCAAAGTAGAGTAGCAAAAAGGGTTAGGAATGTCTTAATGATTACAGTAAAGTTACAAGTTGAACAGTACTAGAGGGGAGTATGGTAGTGAAAAGGGTAGTTGGGGATCTGATGGGGCAGAGCATAAGGTAAAGCTTGTTAGAAGGGGAATAAGTTAAGGGAGTATTGTGGAGAAAAGGGCAAAAATTAGTTCCAACAGTTAGGATAAGTGGACAGAAATGGTTAATGGTTAAAAGCAAGAGAAATGTGCTAGACATCTAAGGTCATGTAGCACTAGAGTTAATGTTAGGGAAGGGTGGTTGAGTTAGTGATTAGTTGTCTAAGCTGGGCAAAGGAATTGGTGAGTGAAAGGGTTAGGGTCGGGTGTGGTAAGGAGTTAGATTAGATGAAGGATATGTATGCGTTTGAGGAAAGAGAATAGGTTGTTGAAGCAGAAAGTGTGGGATTCTGTAAGGATATCTGATAGGTTGGGAGGTCGGCGAAGGGAGGATAGGTGGGGGAAAGCAGAGGTACGGGTAGTTTCAAAACCTGGGCATGACAATAGGATGTGTGGGAAGGGGAACATTACATTTTCAAAAGCAACAAAGTCAATGGGGTGGGGAGGGAAGAAGTAGACTGAAATCACTGTGATCCAACGATGAAGGAAGACACGGATAACTGTGCAAGGGACATTGGTTTGAAAGGGAGGTGTGACATAAGGTGTTTTCTGATTGATAAGTATGGATGAGACAAAGGGAATGTGGGGAAGAGACAAAATGATACTTGGAGATTGGTATTGGAGGATGTGTAAGAAAGGTCTCTTGAAGGCATACAATAGATGGATTATAAGAGGAAAGGATATGACGAAGGTCAGGTCTGTGGGAGCGGAAACCGCGAATATTCCAGTGAAGGATAGTTATACTTTACTGATATAGATTGTAGTACGTGTTGGAGATTTTGAGGGGGAAGCAGCTAGAGGGTGGGAAAATGACTGAGAGGTCTGAGATGGGAGAGGTGTGGGAGTTGGTGTTCTAATAGGAGGGGTATTAGGAGATGGAGGGTCTGAGGAAGGGGATACTTGTGACATAAGGAATTCACGTGGCCGGGGGGGAAGGGAAGAGGGGGGTGGGAGGGTTAATGTGGGTGGGGTTGGGGTCGGGGGGGATGGGCTGTGTTGGGAGGGGGTAAGAGGATTGGGTGTAGGGGGGATATCGTTAGGAGGAGGATGGATATCAGCAGTTACTTGGAGTGTGGAAGGAGCAGGAGTTGTAAGATTTGGAGGTTGAATGTCAGTTTTCATTAGGTAATCTTGAATATTTTTAATGGTTTCTTCTGAGGAGTTGGTTGGGGAGTTTTGGGGATAAAGGATTTCGTGTGAGGTGGGGAAGAGAGGACTGGTGTCTCAAGCATAGGAGCAAAGGAAGGTGGAGGTGATTGTGTGGTAGGGGAAGAGGGGGTGGAACGTTTGTTCTGTCTGTTATGGGTAGTGCGAGGGGGGAGAGGGGAAGGTTGTATTGGTGATTGAAATATCTGTAGTAGAGATTGGAGTGTCTGGATTTAGGATGGCAAAAGAGGTTTGACTGGGGAAGGTAGGAGGTAGAAGAGGGGGGTTAGATGTAGGGGGGTGGGTTTAGGAGAATTGGTAGAATTACTGGAGTAAGGAGTAAGAGAGAAACCACGTCGACGTGCTTCTTGTCTGGCTTCACGTAGTGTGAGTCCAAGTTTGAATCTGAGAGTTGCTACCTCAGACTCAAATTTGTAGGTGGGACAGCCCCTATAAAATACATTATGGGGGCCGCCACAGTTGGCACATGTGCGTGATTGTGCAGGGCAGTTAGATCGGGTATGGCCAGGTTGGGCACATAGTGGACATCTGGCTGTGGAACGGCAATGTTTGGCTGGGTGTCCTTAGACGCCAACAATTTTGGCACTGACGTGGAGGAGGTTGGTATGGACGAACAGGGAGGGATTCTCCACCTATGTAGACGTTAAAGGGAAGGTCATGTCTACGGAAGGTAATTTTGGCTGTTAGTGGGTTTCTTTCGATGACCTCTGGGGGGAATGGAGTAGCATTGTACTGATGTTGCATCATAGTCTGTGAGACAGGCAAGGTCTTCTCCACAATCTGACCAATCTTTGTCATAGATTGGGCAATTTGCTGGGGAGATTGAAACTGTTCCGGTGCAAGTATTGAGGGTTGGATGGGGTTCTGCAAGGATGGGTTACCATATAGGTCTGTTAGTTTTGTTAATGCTATAGCTTGGTTTTCGGATGTTACTGTGACAAGACGGGAGCGGTCGGGTCGGCTACGGAAAGAGACTTTACCTACTTGTTTTTGGAGACATTGTTGGAAGAGAAGGGTGTTGTCAGAGTAGGGAGCTGTGGGAGGGATCACGAAAAATCAGTCCCATTTGGCTGCGCTGAAGAGGGTATTCAATATTGTTGTAGTGATAGGGGTAGTCGAAGGGCGGGGGCGTGACGATGGAGTAGTGTTGAGGGAGGTAGTGTTATGGGGAGGTGGACAATAAAGCTGTAAGGTATTAATAAGGGAGGATGGGATGGTTGATGTTGGAGGTTGTGGGGGTAGAGGTGTTGCAGTTGAGCGTGCTGGGAGAGTGGAAATGTTCCTTAAGGGTTGATTGTTGGCTACTGTACTAGTTGGCATTGATGAGGGGGTAGTTGTTGCAGTGTTCGGAGCTGTGGTCAAAGGAGAGCCTGGGGTCAGGGAATCGGGTGGGTTTACATTGTTGGGGCTATTTGATAAAGGGGCAAGCCTCATTGCCCCTAATAGTGGGGATAAGTTTTCATTACTGGCCATGGTAAGCCTGGATTATGTTGGGGATAAAAACGGTCCACCCCTCAGGATCCCCTTGAGGGGTAAGGGCTAGATAACTAAATCAGGGGAATACCGTGCCCATGGCTCCCTCAGGCCGTTCAGGACTGGCACAAAGTCAGCCTTTCATCCTTTCAGCACGGCTCTCACACCTTAGGAGGTGGATAGCAGAAGGGTTTGGTGAAGGGACAGAAGCGAAAAGTGGGAAGGAAAATAAAGACCATGCAAAATTAGTTGAGTCGAGGGCTGAGTCCCAAGGTTGGGGAGTTCCCCATCATTGGGTCCCAGTCTCCGCCTCCTAAGCCCCCCCACGACAACAACGGGCAAGGGATTGGGGGGGAAGTGGACAGAAAGGGATGAAAAGGAGAAAAGACCTTGCAAAATTTATTGAGCGAGGGCTGAGGACCAAGATAGGGGAACTGTCCCTCAGTCCCTTCTTCGTACTTTCTCCTTTTAATGTTTACTTACCTGTTTGTATGGGCGCTCTGCTCTCCCATTCACCCCTTACTCAATCTGCCCAAACTTTCCCTCCCTGGCTAATACCTTCCTCCTGTAATTGTTTTTAATTTTCCCAGACCCCCCCCAGTCAAACATCCCACATATCTCTAGTCACTCCTGTAACCATATCTATACAGACAGCCCCAAACCCACCAAAGGTACTTCGCTTTAGCCTTCCCTCTCATACATACAACTTTTCCCTTCCACCTGAATCAAGTACAACAGAACCCCCCCCCCCCCCACACACACACCTCTCTCTCTCTCTAAAACACTATGCACATACAAACAAATATACACACATATAAACACATGCAGGTTTAAGTAATCCATGAACAGTCCACTAAATATAACTTTATTCAAAATATTATGTACACTGTTATGTATCCTTTCAAAGTATGGCATTTTACACCAAGAAAAAACAGGAAAAAAGTAATTTCTGGCATGAAAACTAAATATATGTAAAGCACTAAAATGACATAAAATAAAATTCCTAGGTTCCATCATGTTAATGGACATAATAAATAATCAATAAAATAGTTCACATATGTTAGTTGTCTAAGAAATTAATAAAATATCACTTCTCAACATACCTCATTGTACATTTAAAAATCCAAGAATAGCTATAGTATCTTGCTCCCACTGATACACTTTAATTTACAATACCAACAATTTTAATCACTGAATACAGCCTCACTGTAACAATATCTAAATTACCTGCGACTCTTCCCATAAATACTGACATCTGATCAGTGTGTGTAATAAGACAAATTATCGAGCCATTGGTCTTGGAGGTCGAAGCACATTTGGCTTGTTTGTAGTGGGAGGCATTATACCAGAAACCCTCTTCACTGCCGCAGGCTTAACATTTGATGGAGGTCGTAATCCAGGCAGCTTGGAAACTGCACTGTTCCCAGATGATGTAATCTTGCTTTGGGCTGTAGGGGGTTGAAAACCTGAAGCCATTTGTGGCCTTGCCAGTTTACTTGTTAATCCTGAAGTGTGGGATCCTACAGCTATCTTTTGGGTAGGCTGTGGGATTTTTTGGGGTTGTTTGAGCTCAGCTTTTGGTGGACTCTTGAGGGGAGAAGATGGCTTCATTCTCTTATTTGGTGGTTTTAATCTTCCTTGGATTGTGGTTTTGTTATCTGTATCTTGTCCATGTGTGCTATTAGAGTGGACCAATTTAGTTCTTACTTTTAATGATTCACCAGGATCTTTGTTCTTTAAAGCTCCAATGTTAGTTCTGAGAGGTGCATTTTGGTAAAGCAAGTCC
>NC_051399.1:8156645-8162753 GCF_015228065.2 Penaeus monodon | reverse complement strand
GTTTGTGTCTGACCTTGACTATCTTCTGGCAATGACGCTGTGCTGGCAATGCTAACAACTCTCTGAAGTCGTGAGATCGGAGCAATGATGGGTGTTGGAACAGGCCCATCCATGCCCACCATTCTGGAGAAAACACCACCTCTCATTGCTGGAGTGCTGGTAATGCGAGGCCCACTGCCATCATCAGGCCTTAAATTAACAATAATAATGATAATAACAATAATAATGACAACGGAAAAAAAAATAATAAATAAATAAATAACAACAATGATGATGATGATAACAATAACAATTATAAAACAAAATAACAACAACAACAATAATAATAATAATAATAATAATAATAACAATAATAAAAATAATAATAACAATAGTAACAACAATAACAATTATAATCATAACAGTGATAATAACAACAATTACAATTATATTAATAATAAAAATAATATTAAAACTAAAAATAACCATAAAAAACAGAATATTAAAAAAAGGTTAAAAATAATAATAATAACAATAACAATTATAATAATAAACAATAACAATTGTAATCATAAGTGATAACAATAACAATAACAACAATAATAACAACAATAATAATAATAATAATAATAATAATAATAAAGAGAAGCAAGAAAAAAAAAACTCACAGTGCATTTATGAAAACTGCATCTGTATTTTCAAACAAAACCAAAAGCATTGCTCTATTTATGCATAATCAAATAGCAAAGTCTTCAGTAAACACAAAGTTTACAGATACTAAGAAATAACTAATACACAAAATTAACAAGCTTTACATTGAAATTACAATTCCTACTCACTCTTACACAACAATGGTAGCTACTAATGTCATTGACATATACAATAAAGAAACACACAAATAGCAAAGGTGACAAAGTTATTTTTCAATTGTTGAATTAGAGGTAATAGATCCATTCATTTTTCATAATGAACCCCATTTAATTCACCAAAATTATTTTTTGTTTCATCAAAGTTTCCTAAGGAGTATTTTTCTGAATCTAAATTATCTGAAGAACTGATAAGAAAATAGCATGAACTGGAGAAGCTAAGACCTTTGTTTCTTTAAGCAATTGAAAAGAGCAGCAGAAGCTTCAGAAATTCAACACAAATGTGACCTGTGGCTTATTTCCCCAGATAGCATATTAGGTCCACTACTGCATGTATCACATTCCTACAATAAATCAGAATACATACCTGAAAACATCTGGTGTTGATGTTCGATGATTCATTGCTATTCCTATATCAGGGGTACATGGTCTTTCATTTTCTGGAATGATGGGAATAAGGTTGGAATGAAAGTCCTGCACTCCCAGTCCTGATTTCTTCAAAAACATAAATATTGTATAAAAAAACAACCACTAATGATGATGGGAAAGTTTGTATAATTGAACACATGAAATTATCGTTGTTTTACCAAAATTCTAATAATATATCTTTATTACATTTGTGTACCCCCCAATCCCTTGCTCATTGTTGTCATGGGGGGGCTTAGGAGACAGACTGAGGCCCATTGTAAGGGATCACCCTATCTTGGACCTAAGCCCTTGCCTCAACCAATTTTGCTTCGTCTCTTCTCCCCCTTTTCTTTTTCTTCTCTTCTGCATCCCCTTCTTCTGTCCACTTATCCTAAGTGTCAACTCATTTTTACTTTACCATAGTTCTATATGACCTTTGATGTCTAACATATTTATTACATTTGTCCATTAATCAAGCAAACTAATCACTAACTAAAAACTCAGTGATTAATGTATATAAGTAAAGGTTTTCTTTATATTCAAATGACTGACCTGTTAAATCACTTACCAATGCTACTTAGTGATCCAAAGGTGGTTTTTGCATCTTTTACAGCAGGTTCAGCAGGAGTGTTATAGTCAAGGGCTGTAATGCCTTCATCATCTATAAGTATCAGACAAAGAAACATCAGCAAAGGTGGGCTACATTTGATCCAGTTTTGAGATCAATAAATATCCAATACATAAAAAATAAATATGCATTTAGAATGGATATAGTCCTAGACAAGTAAATTTTAAAAGCTTAGACTAAATTTTGGTTCACATTCAATAACATCATGTTTCTACTCCCAGTGTTGTAATACCCAATTTTAAGCCATTCTAATGTATGCCATGTTCATGATAAAAGCAGTGATATATAAATATACCCACCCGGAGTGATTGCATTTTCAACTTGTTTCACACAACTTTGCTGTAATGGGAAAGCATGCATTGGCAAGGCCCTCATTGGACCTGAAATACTGCGCACAGCTGTGGGGGCATTGTGAAGACGTCTCAGCTGGTTGCTCACTGCCTGCTGGTCCAAATTTCCCATTTTGAAACCTTGGAGCAACGACATATGATTAGAAACCATTCACCAAATAATCACTAATACAATAAACTGCCCCAAAATATAACACATTTATGTAAAGTAATATAGAAAATAATTAATATAAAATGAAATATAATATATTTTACAGGACATTTAATAATATTTTCTTTAACATTAATAAAATTAAATATTGATATTGATATTAATAATAATAATTAATGATGATGATGATGATGATGATGATGATGATGATGATGATGATGATGATGATGATGATGATGATGATGATGATGATGATGATGATGATGATGATGATGATGATGATGATGATGATGATGATGGTGATGGTGATGGTGATGGTGATGGTGATGGTGGTGATGGTGATGGTGATGGTGATGGTGATGATGATGATAGAAAAAAACAATACACAAACTAATAACAATAATCATAAAAAAAAAGTTACCTGGAACAGCATTTCTATTGCTCAGTGCTTGAGTGTGAGACTGCGGTTCTGCCGCTGGTTGCTGGCTGTTATCTGGGGCAGCAGCCTTGGCTTGCTCATTCCTTAAATTCAGTGACATGCGGTGAAGGAATGACTGTGTAGGATCTTTGGTAATCTGAAATGGAAATTCGGTATCTGAATATAGTCAATAAGCAATAAAACCAAACTCTTCAGCAGTACAAATGGAAGGTGAAAATTCTTATACTGTCTAAAGGTGTAAATAAGGAACAAAACATAAATAATAGTTCAGTGTAACGGTAAAAATCTAATACTTCTAAAACAAGAATATCATCATTCATTCAAAAATCTGAATTGGGTGCTGTATGTTCAAAGTACCTTCTGACCAAAACTCAAGGATAAGAAACAAAGCAAATAGACCCTTTTCATTTCCCTTCAAACATGGATCCAGCACAACCTACATTGCAGCCACTGGCAAAAATTAACAACTACTACCAACTAACCGTTCCTTTGGAAGCTATTTGATGAGGCTTGGCTGCTCCTTTAGGAGTGGAAGCAGCTTCGGGTGCAGCGCTGCTCGATTTTTTGGGAGTGGAGTCTAGAATCAGCTTCAACACATCTCCTTCTGCATCCATCAAATTGACAGTTTCATTCATGGAGGGAATCCTGTATTCTCCCTTTTCAAAAGTTATATTTAGATTTTCATTCTTCGCTTCAGTTGCAGCCTGGAAGTCAAAGGTGGTATTTGCCTGCTGGTTTTCCTTCCTGTCAAAGGTTGTGTTTATGAAGTTGATGTCTGGCATTTCAAATGTTGTATTTGCTGCCATTTGGTGCTCCAACCTGTCAAATGTTTTGTTGGTTGCAGCAATCACATGCTTCTGATCAAAGGTTGCATTTGCATTGGGATTATTGGCCAGCTTCTGCTCAGCAGGAGGTTGCTCTCTATCGAAAGTAGAGTTCAGAAGTTTCTGGTTGCTACTCTGCAGGAAAGTAGCGTTGACTGCCCCAGGTTTTACATCACCTGCTTTTCCTAGGGCAGTGGCAGCAGGACCACTAACAACATCCTGGGTCTCATTCAGCAGCTGGGCGAGTCGATCGTATGTACAATCAACTGCTTTCACTGGAACTGGTAGAGCCTTATCCTTCTGGGAAAAATAAGGAAAGACTATTAATGCCAATAGAATTATTCCTTCTAGATAATACTGTGCAGTGTGCAGGAAGTCAGAAAAAAGCATTAAAATAGTATTTAAAAAACTGTTCAGTAAAGTATGAAAAGGATGGATAAAAGAAAACAAGATGCAAAGACACGCACACCCACACTCACACACACGCACGCAGGCACGCAGGCACGCAGGCAGACGCAGACGCAGACGCAGACGCACTCACTCACTCACACACACACAAACACACAAACACACCCACAGCTCCTATACACTATATTTTAATGGTTCCTTACCTTCACTTCATGACCTGGCAAAGGTGAAGGAACAGCAGACAATGCTGGTTTCTTCACTGGTGAATTTGCAATTGCCAGAGATGAGAGGAGACTGTCATTCATGTTTTCCATATCTGAAATGTGAAAAAAATCAAGAAAAGGAATTGAGACACCAACTTAAAGCCATGCTATCTAAGAGTATAAATCCTGAAACATAAGGGTACTTCACAATCAGCCAAATAAAAAAACCCACCTAAGAGATCCATATCAGGTCCTAGAGTCATTCTCCTGTCTGGGGATACCCGACGTTCAGGAGAGGCAAGGGGTGAAGAGGTCATGTTGGCTGCTAATCCATCCAGCTCTTCGACAATGCCGCAAGCTTCAGCCAGGAATGCCCCTGAGAATGACTTGGTTTGATCTAGGGTCATTCTTCGTGCTGCATTTTGCGAGGTCTGTAAAGTGTAAAAACGATAATGGTAATTTTGAAAAAAATACGTAATCATAATAATAATAATAATAATAATAATGATAATAGTTAAAGAACACATCATTCTTATACTAATACTCAATTAAACATTGCACACTGTTCATGCATGTTTAATATCACATTTAGTAGTTGAATTCATTCATTCTCATTTACATGATTGAATTCTACGTGAATTCAATCTGCTATAAATAATGATAAAACAAAAGTAGGTTGCCATACATACAGCTGACCACTTTTTAAAAATCTTTTAATGTAAAACAACCACTGTATCTTAATGCAAAGACAACTTGATATCACCCTTAGAATATATTTCATGTACAGCATGTGATAATTTGCTGAACATGAAATATTGCAGCTACATTTGATTCAACCCTACAAGTCACAACACATACAAAGGATAACCATATATAATGAAACCTCTACTAAACTTAAAACTATTTTAATTTATTGGAAATACTGTGAATTTCTACTTTTGTATTAATTCATTCTTTTCTAACAGTGATTTCAATCATAGTTTCTTTACCAGTTCTCAAAACTAACCTCCTTCTCATCCAATGTTATGAGTGTATTGACTGATGGAAATGTTGGAGGCATAGCACTCAACATGGCAATTTTGTCTGCTATATCTGTATAAGAAAGAGAGAATGTTAGATATCATCTTAGGGACCCCAGCAGTAAAAAACATGTATTGTTTCCATAGCTTTTAGTATGCATGATTTGAATATCTGAGGCCATACCACAACATTAATGAATCACAAAGCAAAAAATATGCCATAAATAAAGAGAATAAAATAGGAGGTGGCTGAAAATGAATATATTAATCCAGAAGAGAAAGAGAAAAAGAATGTTATACTAGCAAGCTTGTCATCATTTCTTAGAAGGCTAACTAGGCTACAAATGCTGCTAGTGCTTTGACTTCAGAAAAGTCACTGTCCTCCATGTAAATCATATGTATCAATTTGGCTTACATTTTATATCTGTATATTATCACTGCAAGCTAAAATACTAACTTGTCTCTGAGTCTTGCATTTGTATGGCTTTTATATAAAAAACTGACTTATGTGAATCTTAATTGTGCTTCTATTTTTAAGACTGAATATTCAGGAGATCAATTTTTGCAGGAAAGTAGTAATACCAGAGATAATTTCTAAAGTAAAAGGAAATCTAAAGATGGAGATCAATGATACAAATACTAATATGTGAATTCTAATTACTTCATCACAATAATACTGTCATTTACTCCTATTGATATTATATACATATGACAAATAAACCCTTCATCTGTAGTTTTCAAAATTCAAAATCTGAAATATGCATATACAAGTCTCAAAACTAGCTGGCAAAAGATCAGATGACAATATATCTGTGACAACTTTTACTACTCCA
>NC_051399.1:8144145-8149145 GCF_015228065.2 Penaeus monodon | reverse complement strand
CTCTTTCTCTCTCTCTCTCTCTCTCTCTCTCTCTCTCTCTCTCTCTCTCTCTCTCTCTCTCTCTCTCTCTCTCTCTCTCTCTCTCTCTCTCTCTATTCATTTCTTAATAAGGTGGAAAAGACACTAAATCAGCTGAAGCTCCTTGAGAACTTTCGTAACGGCAGGGAGAACTTGGTTCTTGTATTTCAGAAGAATCGTTTCTTCCACGGTGGAGTTGGGTTGCTTGCAGAAATCGCCACAGTCGTACCTGAAGTGTGCGAGGTAAGCTACGTCTCTCTTGCATATATGAGAGTTTCTCTCGCATTTTCCTGTTCGGGAAGGTATCGTAAAACATCAGGATGTAAGATTACATTAAATATTGTGTATTCAAGGTGACCTGATAACGTTGAGTAACTAATACAGAGAAAATAACGTGAAAGTATTTTTTGGAAATAGAAGTGGGGAAAAAATAAGCAACTAAATAGAATAATGCATGCTTCGAAGCGCGGTCTTACCATAGGCACAAGTGAGAACATCATGTGAAAAGAGACCTGTTGCCAGGTCCATGTCGTAAACGGGTTTGGTCTTTCCAGGTGTCACGGCCATGCTTTCCAGTGACCTCTTGGTGTGTCTCATCGCCCACAGGTACTCGGGGAGAGACGCCGCAGAGGGTGCAGGCTCGAGGTTTTTCTGGTGGTAGTACCAGATCAACTTGTGGGCAGGAGGCTGTTTTCTCTCGTCGCCGGGCAGAACGGGGTGGCTGGTTGGAGCAAAACAGGAAGAAACATAGCAATCAAAACGTTTGCTGCCCAGGATGCTTAGCCCATGCTGGAATAGGCTGGACCAGGGGACCTCACGCTGGGACACAAAAACAAAGTAGCTAGAACTGGGATAAGTCAAAAATGGGGTATCGCATATTGCAGTGGATCATTGGATTTCAAGAACTGGAATAAACGCTAATCGTAATGTAACACAGAATGTAACATTTATTTGAAACAAAAGCATTCCGCATAAAGGGATAAACTTTGCAATATATGAAATGTATGACGGTTATTATTCCGATTAAATTGCCGTACAACTATTGGATGTTGAAGAATGCGTTCTAGAGAACTATTCTTGCCAACTGCACTTTTGAAAGTACATCTCCTGTACATCCCATCCTCATACTGCCTTTCTTGGATCCACTTAAGTAATTCAATGTTTTATGAGGGGACACCTGTGGTTGGGTTCATATAGACGCGGTTGTGGCTGATAGTAATGTGGACGAAACCTCTCCGGACGAGGCTTTGATAATTTTTTCTCATTATCTTCATATAATTCAGTGGCTGCTGACAGTCAGCACAAAAACATTCTCTTAGAAGGAAATTACGTCCCACCATCCAGTTAATGTAATATACACCATAACTGTTTCTTTTGCCTTTCTCTTTTTACCTCAACGCCTTGCAGTTGTTACTGGAACACTAGCTTCATAGAGGCTTATTTCTAAATGTTTCGCACATTTAGCTTAAAGCATGGCCCTATTTCTTGCACACATCGAAATTTCCCTCTCGGCTGAAATCCCATCTGGTCCACAATTTTTCGTACTGGCATCACTATTACTATCACTTGCATCAGGTAATGGTCCATTTCCACTGGTGATACCGCTTATTAGGTAATTTTCTTTTCAATTTTCAACTTTCTGTTCTACGGATTCCACAGCTGCATTAATGTTCTGTACTGAGAAGTGCATTCTGTCTAGGCTGACAAGAACTGCACTTGTCTAATACCAGTTCTTTCTCTCTTGATTACGAGTTGGTTAGCATGTGTAAGTGGAAAAGCGCAAATGACTATTTTTGGATGGCAAGATACTTGATAATCCAATAGTATTTTGATTCAAAATTAAAACTTACCGAAGCAATGACACGAGACCACATGAGGAACTAGTATCATCTGCATTATCATGCCGAACAAAGCCAGGAAGTAATATAGTTGTGGAGCGTGTTTTCTCGCATGTTAATGCAATAAAGAGCGAAACCGCATGCAACTTCCCATGCTTGAATCAATAATAAGGACATGGGCCACACAACTGAAAACTGGATGATGCTACAAAACTTAGAAAAAAATGAAAGAAAGCTATTAAAATGTACATCTACCAGCATGTATGAAAGTCACGACGAAACAGACGGTGGCTTGGGCGCCCTCTTTCCTTATGAAACTTGCAAAGAAGACATAAACATGATGCCAACTTTTTCTTCATTTATAGCTATTACTATATCATATAAAAATATGCTATGTCATGAAAATTTGGTAATAAAAAAGCGAATCTGGTAATAAAAATCGGAGAATTTAGTAATATACCCATGAGTAAAGCTGACAACCTCGATGCTTTTACTTAATCAAGACCAATTTACCAACTGAGGCAACCGAGTTCCTGAACAAACGGTGAACAAGGCAATCGTAAAAACATTATTTGAACAGAAGCTTGGATTGAACGTAAGGTTATCAATGAATGATTAACACCACGTATTTATCTGTGATGATGCATAAATAATGAATGACCCTGAAACGCGATTACTTCACATCAGCACACTGCTATTGCTGAGAGACAGCCGACTTATGGATTTTTTTTTTTTCATTCCCGTTCCCGTACCCGGCACCTCACACCGGCAGCCCTCACTTCCATGCTCGGAAGTGCTCACTGTTGATGGTAGACTGAAGAGGTAGCTGATGCTGTAGCCGCTTCTCCATTGCCGTTTCCCGAAGGACACACGATGTGCCCTATGTCTCTGCAGCGGTAACACTAAATTCCCTTTACGGCGATTTAAGATCGGCACCAGCGACGTAGCAGTCGCCACAGCGCCCAGGTTAGCAGCCGCACCACTATCTCACTGCTACAATGTGTCCTGAGCTCACTGCAGCATCGCTTCCCGCCATTTGCTTTGCCTGCCCGACTTCCACTGGCCAACAGTGTCCCCTTGCCTGGTCTAACACTTGCTCAAGATCCAGGCGCTCGATCGCAGCCTAGGGGGCAGGCAGTCCAATGACGAACAAACTCGTCAGCAACACGTCACTCACTCCACCTGGCAAGATGGCAAGCTGCTTCAGATCCACCAGGAACTCATCCAGGCATTCTCCCAGTCACAGACGACGCGTGACGAGCTGCTCCATCGCCGCAAGCGGATCCGCATCTTTACGCCCTTCGTCACCTCCTTGACGTTATTCTGCTTGGCCTCAGGGATCTGCCCATAGAGCGCAAACGTCACGTCGCGCCCGTCACTCCTCGGACCAACACCAGCCTCTCCATCCTTTCGACCACGTCCTGCCCCGAGCCGATGAATTCCGGTATTAGCTTGATGTCGAATGAAGTTGCGTTCGAGCTTCGACGTCAACTGCTGCCGCCGAGAGAATACCTGTCAATCCGCCGGTCGCCATCGTGCTCGCCAATTCTGAATCTTGCTGTATCATAGGCCTAGATAGCTTGTGGTTCCAAGGCAAAGGAAAACAAGATGCTTGCCTTTTGCACACAGAGCAAAACCACAAAAGCTCACTGAAGCTGAGCCAGCGAGCAATCCTCTACCCCTGCAATGGTCGCCATACCCACCCTCTCAATATCGCGCTCAATGGTCAAACTAGCTGGTTGCCCACAGCTCTTTTGACTAGTTAACGAGCCCTGCCTTGGCGCGATACGACTATACAGTATGGGTACAGAATATTATACAAACAGAAAGATTAATGTTATTCTAAATAAACACACCTAAGCACATGTGGGCCTTTTGGGCAAAATATTAATTTCTATAAACCATCCATTTTGTCTGTATCTAAAACGCCCAAACATCCCGATAATATTCCTAGAAATTTCACAGAACCGCCATCACAGTACGCCACTACTTTGCAGAGACAGTGCAAGCCTCGAGCCATACCTGTTCAGCTGATCGGAGAGCCACTGCGGGAAGGTCTTATGGCGCCGTAGCATCGGGATTTCGTCGGGATCAATGTGCACGATGAAGCGGTATTCGTGCATGTGGCGAAGACCGCAGTCGGTGTAGTACACATTCTGCATGGCGAATCTCTTTGGCTTCTCCACCAGGAACCAGAGTCTAGGAGAAAGGTGGTTAAATGAATCAAGGGGGAAAGGTTTTGCAATCTCGATATCAAGTGAGTCATTGGTGGTCAAGCAGCAGTACCCTGCATTAAACTAAATATCTGGTAACATAAAAAAATACGATGATTGACTATCGTCGCGCGCACACACACATACAGTCACACACACGTCCAAACGTACTCGGAAGTCATTACACAGACTTTGACTTACTGTAGATGGTGGCATGACCTCTATCTATCATCAATACATTGGTGCTTTCTACTGCCAACAATTTATCAAGAGAAAAAATGAAGAAACAATAATGAAAAAAGTTCATTACTGAGTCATAAATAATCTCTTCTAACAATGAAAACTTTCCATGTTGACAATCCTACATCACCTTCACCCTCCCCCCCCCCAAAAAAAAAAAAAAAAAAAGTAGTCGATCAGTCAACAGGTACGTAAATGTGGCGGGGATGGTTTGTTTATTCATTAATAAAAATAATGAGTATATAAATCCAGGAATGAGTGTTTGGAAACTAAAGCCCACTGTAACGACTGACAATAAATTTATTCACTAGCAAAACAGAATTACGAAACCAAAAAGAAACTTAGTGTCAGTACAGATAAATAGGAAATGAAACTGACATACAACCGCTTTCTCTATTAACTCTATTTCCATGAATTCTATTTCATTATTAATCATCAAATGCTTTAGAGCCACGTCAAAAAAATAACACGAGAATCTACAAATCAACCTTAGTTATTCTTGTCATCTCTGTCGTATGACTTCTTCACAAATTTCCTATTCCAAAAACTATTGAATTAAATGACACTTGCCGAAGAGCTTCCTACATTTCATATTAGACATGAGGCGCATTTTTTGACGAGAAACGCAAGCAAGTTATGGTTTGGCTTTGCTTCGTCTTGTCGAATTCGTCCAAAACCGTCCCAACGCCCA
>NC_051399.1:8134100-8136600 GCF_015228065.2 Penaeus monodon | reverse complement strand
ATAAATCAACAAAAATGAACGTTCCAGCCAATAGCTTAGATATATAAGCGTTTTCTGTGCGCACCAAAAAAGTTAATCCCGTATCAAAGTTTAATCCAGATCTCTAGTGCGCATGCACAATGGCAGCTTCAGGAACAACTTTTATTGCACCTCTGAACCAACATTATCTTTTAAGCCAACCTTTAATCCTGCACATGCGCAGAACGAGCTAGTTAATGCCACCAATCATGTATTCATACGAAATAACGTCATCAACTCCACAGAAAATATGGAGTTGAGTTGCCATCAACTTTTTATTCATTGTAATAACTTAACAAATTCTGACATTTTCATATTAAAGATGTATGTGAATATTCATCAATATGTATTCTAACAAGCTGTTGGATATTCAAACTGCAGATATAACTCTCAACAGTGAAAAAACGACAGTGAAACAAAAAACGAAAAGAAAATCCCACAGAAAAGACAACATTATTTTCAGGTTGAGAAAACATACCCAAGTTATGCAATATTTAACGGAGTAAAAAGAAAGTTTTTAATAACTCCATATACATTAGGTTTCAAATTCAAATTACAAAGTCCACGATTCTTTAAACTATTGTGAACAGCAAAACCGCTGACAAAGAAAACCTGAATGAATTACGAACATTTTTTTTTGTCATCTTTAGTTAAATTGCCTATAAAATTGAAGGCTAGTTGAAGCAATTTATATATCTTATTTGTACTTACACAGATATAATATCTGTATGACATAATGGTACCGTGTATCAAAGTTCCACTGTTACCGCAAATTATACGAATGCGATGCAAGAGCATGCTTTCGGCATTGATTGGAGTTAGTACATCATGATGTAAGAATTTATATAAAATTGCAAAATAAGGAACAGATTTGAAAAATTGCAAACGGAAGTGCAGACGTTGTAATGGTTGATAAATAAATTCCAGAAATCTGAATCCGAAGTCTAGGCTCCATCGTCGCATTCTCGTGGTGTGTGGTATATGCGTATACTTTTTTATGTAATAAATGTATCCTGATCAACTTTACCGTGTAATATGAAAATTATAGTGGGTGACTACCAATTATAAGTTCACAAATACTAGCTCTTTCATGTAAAACAGCAAATTTACAGATAATCATGCTGATTCATTTGTCTGACAAGTAAGTCTTGCATCTTTGGTGCAAGTACTGTGTATCTGGACTAACCTTTAATACTATTAACTTTATTGATGCGTACAGAAGACGCCTTATAGTTAGCGTTACTCGTGTTTGGCGTCCCAGCCTGCTCGCATGTGCTGAGTATGATAAGCAGGAGGTAACAGAAAGGCAAACACGAATTAAGTTCGTGCAAGGGCGGAGCTACAACTGCTGACACGTGTATCCGTCGAATGTATCTACATGGTCGGTGAACATCGAGTATATGCGCAATAACATCTCTTAGATTTTTTAATTCGTATGATATAAACTACATGTCCTTACCTCGATTAGTAGTATTAATGTTATAGCTGCTGTGGTTGTCATTATAAGTACTACTATGATTATTTAATTACTAATTTTAAAGTCACAACATGCAAAGTCACAACCGAACTGTATGCGCACGACTGAAAGACTGAAGTGAAATTTCCAATTGGAAATCACACCACGTCTTCCTAAGGGTTAATTTATCAACGAGGTTCCCTGTGCACTGCAGCAATTGCACTGATGACCATGCTGAGCTGGGTCATCTTTCATCATCTTAGGAATGGCGATGACGATAATGATGATGATAACTCAATTTGATGACCATTTGATCATAGTGAGTTTGTTGTTTATTTTTCGTCATTTGAAATCTGGAAATAAGAAACCACTCTTTGAAATCTTCTTCGATTATACGAATATATGTATATGTATATATATATGTAAATATATATGTATATATATATATGTATATTTATATATATGTGTATGTATATGTACACACACACACCACACACACACACACACAACAAATATATATATATATATATAATATATATATATATATATATATATATATATATATATATATATATATATATATATATATATATATATATCAAGAGAGAGAGAGAGAGAGATTGCATATATATATATATATATATATATATATATATTATATATATATATATATATATATATATATATATATATAATATATATATATAATGTGTGTGTGTGTGTGTGTGTGTGTGTGTGTGTGTGTGTGTGTGTGTGTGTGTGTGTGTGTGTGTGTGTGTGTGTGTGTGTGTGTGTGTGTGTGTGTGTGTGTGTGTGTTTGAGTGTGTTTGTGAGTGTAATAATAATAATCGGTTTATTGATTTTCATGCAGCCAGAGGCTGAAAATATACATAGAAATACAGATAGAGAGACATGTCTCTGTCTCTGACGTGCTGCGTCCAGGAGAGCTTATCGTCGATGGTGACGCCGAGCAGCTTGGTGGAACGGACTACGTCGAGCGGATGGTTGTCCAGCGTGAGGATGGGC
>NC_051399.1:8106600-8126600 GCF_015228065.2 Penaeus monodon | reverse complement strand
ACGTACATGCACGCACATACACACACACCCATACATTAATTCACTAGTATTCAGACACCCCTATGCTTAATGATACTCCATAGAACGATCAGATTTTGTCGCTCATATCAGTAACAATATTCAAAATGTCGACATTATGCTAGAGAGAGAGAGAGAGAGAGAGAGAGAGAGAGAGAGAGAGAGAGAGAGAGAGAGAGAGAGAGAGAGAGAGAGAGAGAGAGAGAGAGAGAGAGAGTGAGAGAGAGAGAGAGAGAGAGAGAGAGAAAGATTATTATCGGGAGAATAAGACCCAGGTTTTTCAACAGGTGGTGATGACACTTGCAAGACTACATAACTGTGGAAGAACAAATACAGAAATATATATTTACATACATACATATATATATATACATACACACACACACACACACACACACACACACACACACACACACACACACACACACACACACACACACATATATATATATATATATATATATATATATATATATATATATATATATATATATATATATGCATATTGTACCTTTATGATATAAATATGCAAGCTCAATAACATCAAAGAACAGACTGTGTATCTCGATTTATTGATATGGTTCAAGCAAGAAGACAAGTAAATACCCATGATTATTGGAATTATCCAGTTGTCTGAGATTCGGACTATGCGAACACGGAGCTCATTCGCGGCGGATATGATATGATGCAAAATGTCATGCAACTTCCACTTTTCATGTGGAGATCAATGGCTGAGAAATACAACTCAAAGTTTCACAGCCTTGCAAAGGGGCGAGTGGTGTGTATAAACACTATTAAGTTGAAGAGTACTCAGATTCTTTTTCCGTTTTATTGAAGCTTTCACAATCATTTGGTTACAATATATACCAACATATTAAGTATTGTTTATTGACTTTTTATCGCGTGTAGTCATGTTTTTTTTCACCCACACCTGTTATAAAGCACGACGCTCACCTGGATTCCCGTGAGTCTTTTAAGCCTTGTGAACGTGTTATAGTGGTGAACTTATCTTTAAGAATGTATTTATATGTATATTTCCAGTTTTACTGTGTATCATCAAGTCTGTGAGAGGATCGAACAGGGGGACAGGAGTGAAACGGGAGTCGTCGTAATAGCGTCTTTCTCCCCACTCGAACAGAAGGACTTGCTGTTTTCTTTCAGTTCGTGAAAAGCAAGTGACACCTGAAGAAAGCGAATATTTGCTTCTTGTGTAAATTATTGCTAACGCCGACGGGGGCGCATGGCCGCATCCACCCTTCGCTTCCAGCCACGAGGATCCCTCGAGGCGAGTCTCCAGGCAGGCCCACGGCACATCTCTAATTCCTCGCGACAGGTCTCGTCCAGCTGCCCAAGCCATGACCTCCTGGGACGTCCCACAGGCCTCCTCCACCCAGGGTTGTCTCGCAGAGAGACAACCTGATGGGCAAGGTCGTCCACAGGGAGACGAGCTAGGTGCCCATATAGCCTGAGTTGACGATCCCGGATTATGCAAGTAACAAGTCCCATGCCATTCTCACGGTGTAACCGCCGGTTGGACACATGGTTCTGCCAACTGTACCCCATGATCCGGCGAAGGGATTTGTTACAAAAGGCATCAAGGCGAGACTCCAAGACACTGGATAGCGTCCAGGTACCGCTTCCATAGAGCAAAACTGGCAGTATCAAGGCCTTGAAGACACGCAGCTATGTATCTATGTATATGTATTATTTTATATGTATGTATGTATATGGATGTGTATATGTAAATGTATGTATGCATATGTATATGTATGTGTATATATGAATATGTATGTATATGTATATATGTACGTACATGTAAAACATATGTATATGTATGTATATGTATGTTTATATATATGTATGTATATGTACGTATGTATACCGTACATGTTTGTGTATATACATGTAAGTGTATTTAACCGTGTATATATATGTATGTATATATATATATATATATATATATATATATATATATATATATATATATATATATATATATATGTTCCGTGGAAAGGAACTGGGGACCCTACCACGTACTCACTCCAAGAGCATCACAACATGAAAACTACAATTAAGTATCATGCTGTGATCACGGCGGCTCAAACATGAACCTACCGTTAAAAAAACAACACACACACACACACACACACACACACACACACACACACACACACACACACACACACACACACACACACACATATATATATATATATATATATATATATATATATATATATATATATATATATATATATATGTACATATACGTATCTACATATGTATGCATATATAAATGAATATTATACATAATATATATATATTGTATATATATATATATATATATATATATATATATATATATACATATATATGTGTGTGTGTGTGTGTGTGTGTGTGTGTGTGTGTGTGTGTGTGTGTGTGTGTGTGTGTGTATGTATATGTGTATGTAAGTATATATGCTTATATACATATGTATGTATATATATTTAATTGTTTTATGTATATATGTGTATGCATGGCATTGTATATATGTATGTATGTGTATGTATATATATATATATATATATATGTATATATATATATATATATATATATATATATATATATATATATATATATATGTATGGTATGTATGTATGTATGTATCAAACCCCCAGTATCATGATACTGGGGGTTTATCCTCATCCTGCAGACTCTTAAAATACTTCTTCCATCTCTCGTGCATCTTCTTATCCGTTAGCGACACATAATTCGAATCCTTCCTTTTTACACGATACATGTTTTTTGATGCCTTGCCCCTAGTCTATGCTATCCTCTGTCATCTATATATTTTTCTCTCCTTCATGTTTCAAGCCTTTGCTTTGGTCATTGCCAACTTCTTTGCTCTTCTATAGGCCTTCTCATTCTCCACTGTTCTGTTTTGTTTGCACTGATTCTTTGTTTTTTTTTCCTTTTTCGTGTACATCCTTTAGAGTACGCCTTCTCCCCAGCCCATTCTTCTCTAATTGTACGTGGCCTTCCACACATTTCTCCTAGTACTATACTGTCAGCTCCTCTCAAGACCTCCACTTTTTCCTTCCACCAGTCTAAGTCTTAATCTTTATTTACATTCGCCCTCTCTAGCAGCTTCCACTTTCGGTAAATACTAGTATTTCCTGTTTAGGATTATGCTTTCGTTCATTCATAATTACGTTTCCCATGCGCTATTCATCACATTCAATACCTACGAGTTTTGGTTCAATGCTGAATAAGGGAATGAATATTAAATGTACATGGCTACCTTATATGCAGTGATACGATGCCCATGCCGAAAAAACTCTCATTTCAATTTATAATTCTTTCAAGACCCCAGATGCGAACACCGAGCGTCTTTGCACAAAAATAGAAAAGAAATACGGGGTGGAATTCCTCACGATGGAAGACAAGATGTTGCTTTTTCTTTTCTCATCTTATTTTAGTAACGGATTTCTGTGTTTGAATTATTTATATGCTTTATTAGGCTGGTAGGGAAATGCATACTTACCTATCTAGTACACAAGCTACAAATGAAGAGACTTAAATTCCTGTGTTTATGAATGGACCTTTTTGAATGCAACTGTCAGTGAGCCGACTCATGTCCTTTGCCGCGAATATTTAGTAGGCTAATGATGAGGTTGAGCATTTAATCATATAAATAGAATCCAATCGTAAAGTCGCGTTACGAGTCAGCCAGTCAGTCAGAACCTTTTTTTTTTTTTTTTTTTTTTTAAATCTCATCAAAAGTATACGAACCAAAATATCTCAAATATTAGGAGTGATGCAGATACCAGAAATTGACTGAATTCTAGAGCTCCTACAGACCCCCTAGGTGATTTATCGGTTCATGCTCTATTTTGCGTGGCGGTGGAGGCCAAGGCGATCGCTTCACACCACTATCGAGCAGATATTTGTAGTATCCGATACAAATGTCACAAATAGACGCAGTTGCTGTGAATGCATCAGTTTAACAATTCCATATACTGCTTATACTGTTTATCCTGTACTGCATGTCAGCTGAAACCGAAAATCGACTTATTTATATCCATATATATAAGTACCCTATGATTAATTAATGTTTCCGACCATTACCCTAGGTCAATTGCAATAAACAACATTTTATTAGCTAATAATTTTAGCATCATTTTTATAACCTCTAAATAGATAAGTACAACACTTAAAATTTGTTAAATGAGTATTTAATTATTCCTCACAAATTTTGTGCACTACTCATCCATTTACAATTTTACTCCCAAAGTAATATTCATTCCCTATATTTACATTGTTTGTTGAGGATACCTTTGTGTGATTAAGAGTGTAAATTACATATAATCTCTCTAGCACATTCCTCTTTCGTTCATGTTCATATGATCTGAGTATAGTGAAAAACGATGAATGCTTAGGCCCACCCATGGTCTGGCGACGTCTGGAGCAGGATTGGTTACACTAGTTCAGCTCGCCCGGGCCTTAGAAAATATGTGTACCACTTTTTACTCATCATATATGTAGTTATTGAATGTGATGAATAGCGCATGGAAAACGTAATTATGAATTAACGAAAGCATAATCCTAAACAGGAAATACTAGTATTTACCGAAAGAGGAAGCTGCTAGAGAGGGCGAATGTAAGTAAAGAGGAAGACTTAGACTGGTGGAAGGAAAAAGTGGAGGTCTTGAGAGGAGCTGACAGTATAGTACTAGGAGAAATGTGTGGAAGGCCACGTACAATTAGAGAAGAATGGGCTGGGGAGAAGGCGTACTCTAAAGGATGTACACTAAAAAGGAAAAAGAAACAAAGAATCAGTGCAAACAAAACAGAACAGTGGAGAGTGAGAAGGCCTATAGAAGAGCAAAGAAGTTGGCAATGACCAAAGCAAAGGCTTGAAACATGGTGGAGAGAAAAAGATATAGATGACAGAGGATAGCATAGACTAGGGGCAAGGCATCAAAAAACATGTATCGTGTTAAATAGAGGAAGGATTCGAATTATGTGTTGCTAACGGATAAGAAGATACAGGAGAGATTCAAGAAGTACTTTAAGGATGAGGATAAACCCCCAGTATCATGATACTGGGGGTTTGATACATACATACCTACACACACACACACACACACACACACACACACACACACACACACACACACATATATATATATATATATATATATATATATATATATATATATATATATATATATATAGACATACATGCACATACATACATATATACATACACACATACATATACATACATACATACATACATATATATATATATATATACACATACATACATACATACACACACACATATATATACACACATACATATAAATCCCAAGTCAGTGCTGGTCCCAAACCCGGATAAATAGAGAGAATGATTACCTAAAAGATAACACCAGTAACACATCCATATACATACATACATATACAATAATACATAGATACATACATATACAATAATACATATACATACATACATATTCATACATACATATATATATATACACAATTATATATAAATATTCATATATTTGCAATAATTTACACAAGAAGCAAATATTCGCTTTCTTCAGGTGTTACTTCCTTTTCACGAACTGAAAGAAAACAGCAAGTCCTTCTGTTCGAGTGGGGAGAAAGACGCTATTACACTCGTTTCACTCCTGTCCCCCTGTTCGATCCTCTCACAGACTTGATGATACACAGTAAAACTGGAAATATACATATAAATACATTATTAAAGATAAGTTCACCACTATAACACGTTCACAAGGCTTAAAAGACTCACGAGAATCCAGGTGAGCGTCGTGCTTTATAACAGGTGTGGGTGAAAAAACAAGACTGCACGCGAGATTACAGTCATCACTTTTGTTTTTATCTCAGAGCGTCCGTGTAAGGAAAAGGGGGATGTTTACAAAAACGTCTCAAACCTTAAGGCCTTTTTGTAGTATCCCTAAACTCCTGCACTTTGATACATTGTTTCATGTTGTATCATGGTCGCTGCAAAACACCAAATCAATAGAAGTTTGTTCTCACAGTTTTTTTCCACAATAAATTAAAGTCAATAATCAATACTTAATATTTTCACATAAAAAGTCAATAATCAATACTTAATATGTTGGTATAATTTTTTATCATAACCAAATGATTCTGAAAGCTTCAATAAAACGGAAAAAGAATCTGAGTACTCTTCAACTTAATAGTGTTTATACACACCACGCGTCCCTTTGCAAGGCTGTGAAACTTTGAGTTGTATTTCTCAGCCATTGATCTTCACATGAAAAGTGGAAGTTGCATGACATTTTGCATCATATCATATCCGCCGCGAATGAGCTCCGTGTTCGCATAGTCCGAATCTCAGACAACTGGATAATTCCAATAATCACGGGTATTTACTTGTCTTCTTGCCTGAACTCTATCAATAAATCGAGATACACAGCCTGTTCTTTGATACTGTTGAGCTTGTATATTTATATCATAAACGTACAGTATACATACATATATATATATATATATATATATATATATATATATATATATATATATATATATATATATATATATATATTACATATGTGTATGTGTGTGTGTATACGGTATTTGTTCTTCTGCAGTTATGTAATGTCTTTCTTCCTTTTTTATCACTCTTGCCTGTGGAAATACCTGTATTTTATTCTCCCGATAAAAAAAAAAATCTCTCTTTTTAGCATAATGTCGACATTTTGAATATTGTTACTGATATGAGCGACAGAGTCTGGTCGTTCTATGGAGTATCATTAAGTATAGGGGTGTCTGAATATTAGTGAATTAATGTATGGGTGTGTGTGTGCGCGTGCATGTACGTGTGCGTGAGTGTTTATGTGTTTGTGTGTGCGTGTGCGAAAGAGGAAGACAGAGCTGTTACAGAAAACACATCTAGCTAACTAGTGGCCGGGCCATAAGTGAAAGGCCCGGGCGAAGCCAGAACTTCGCAAATCTCAAGCAAGCTAACTAGCAATTTGGACATACCACAGCCATGACTAGCTCTGGTACTGTGCTATTGTTAACAAATGTTACTCATACATATTAAACACAAAGCATTATTACTGGCAGTTTTACAGATGAATATCTTGCATAATTCTATTTGAGGCAATTCAAATCTCTTTTGAATTATAGTCATTAAAGATTTCACAGTTTTCAGTTTCGAAATCAAACTTGATTCCATCTTCAGGTATATTTTATAAATGTGTCCACACACACACACACACGAACACGCACACTGTCAGGTACTTGTTATCACTGCTGTTTACCAATTTGTCAGGATTGAGTTCACTTAAACGCACGGTCTGCTAGCATGTAAGTATTGACAAAAGATTCTTAGTCGTGCAGCGTAGATGAAAACTGGAATGACCGGCTTGTGCAGAAGAAGCCCCAAGCAACGGCAAGGCCCGGAATGGCAGGGCGCCCTGGCGGGTGGCACCCGGGAGGAGTCAGCGTCCGAGCAGGATCGTGATTCGAGGCAGAGTGATTGCACGGGCTACGGTAGCGGGCAAAGGTCATGTGGGCGTGGCTTAGGTTAGTACGCTGCCCTAATTGGCCCTGCTAGTTAGAGGACGTGACATTTAAGGCATCTGACCACTCAGACACACACACACACACACACACACACACACACACACACACACACACACACACACACACACACACACACACACACACACACACACACACACACACACGCACACACACACATACACGTATAAAACATATACACGCACATATACACACACATACACACACACATACACTCACACACACACGCAGTCACACACACACACACACACACACAAATATATATATATATATATATATATATATATATATACATATATATATATATTATATATATATATATATATATATATATATATATATATATATATATATACTTTTTTATGTGTATATATATAGATTTGCATATCCATGTATATATGTATATATATGCATGTATACACACACACACACACACACACACACACACACACACACACACACACACACACACACACACACACATATATATATATATATATTATATATATATATATATATATATATATATATATATATATATGTACATATATATATGTACAATATATATTATATATATATATATATATATATATATATATATATATATATATATATATATATATATATATATTATATATATATTATACATATGTACATACTGAGTTTGGTATTATTTTTCGTCACTTGAAATCTGGAAATAAGCACCTACTCTTTGAAATCTTCTTCGATTATACGTATGTAATTATGTATGTATATGTATTTATGTGTATGTATAGCACACACACACACGCACGCACGCACACACTCACACACACACACACACACACACACACACACACACACACACACACACACACACACACACACACACACACACACACACACACACACACACATATATATATATATATATGTGTGTGTATAAATATATATCCATACATCCAAAACGTACGAATTTGTATTTTCCCATTTTTCTTTTCGTAATGCAACACCCTTTTACAGAAAAATATCCCTCCGATGCAAAATGTATTAACGTAAAGAACATGTTATTTTGCCTTGGACTGCTATGAGGCGCTGAGATGCCCCCTAGTCTCCTGGTCTTCTTAGCCCGGACGTTCCTTTGTTACTGACATGCCTGGGTATCACTTCTCTTAATTAACAGATACCGACGGTGTAAACCTTTCAGAACAGCTATTTCGTTGAATTGATGGATGTACATGAATCAGAAAAAAAATCCTATTGCGATCCTTTTGAAGTAATGAATATGTGTACGTACCCTGAAAGCCACAAACACGTTTAGGTTATCTTATTTCACAGTTTATTTTTGTGCGTGGAAGAGATGGAGGGGAGAGAAAGAGAGGGAGGAAGGGGGGGAGGTAGGGAAAGAGAGAGAGAGAGATGGAGGAGGGAGAGGATGGAGGGAAGTAAGGAGGGGGTTAGGGAGGTATAACTTTTTTCCGAGAGAGGGTAAGGCTTGATACTGAATAATTCTTACTTAATTTTAATCTTTCCATAGATACAGATATCTCTTGTTAAAAGTACAAAAATGAACATACATATGAGTGAGGTAGATTTCAACCAAGGATAGTTCTATATTTTTTACTTCTATATCTTTCGTTCTATCTACTTGTGCCGCAGCGTGTTGATAGAACAATTACAGATTAATTTAAATCTATAAAGTAAAAAAATAATTATTAAAAAAAAATGAAAAAAAATATGGAATATATGTCACTTGGGGGGTAATTGATGACTTATTACATGGCGTCTTTCTCTTGGGCAATGTAAGGGTGTGTTGTTACATCTGTCCGTTCTTGCACAGTCTAGTAAACTGAAACCCTTAGTTCTCTTTCTCAAATGTATTTAAACCGCTTTTGAGTTCAAGACTGTCAGGTTCCTCAGACGAGACTGGCATATACCTGTGTTGGTTCCAGTAGTGGATCCAGGTCATAAGGGGTCGTCCTTTGCCCAGTTTCTCAGCGTCTTCGAAAGTCTGGGGAAGTGGTAGGCCGATAGTCTCTGGGAGGAAGAGACCCAGGAGGGCACCGAGTAACAGGAACGATGCGAGGAGCCAGTAAGGAAAAGATTCACCATAGCCCGACTAGGGAGAAAAACGGTTGCTATAAGATTTGGGGATTTAGTTTCCTTTTTTTTCGAATAACTAAAATCGAGAGAAAAGAGGAACTACTATTAGAATTATTCGTATCACAATTCATATTCATATCACGTGTACTATTACCGACAAAAATATCCTATAAAATATACCAGGTTCATAATCTAGTAACCATGACAACTACAGTACTACCCAACACGCAAATACCACAAAACAAAGAATACAAAATACATACATGAAGAATATAAGGGGTTGCTACCATGGCTCCCATTCCACACACCACCATCCAAGCGAACCCAGTGGACCTTATCGGCGTGGGAAAGATCTCGCCACTCTGAATCGTCACTATGTATATGAGCTGTGTGGAGAAGAGCCTGATGCATGCAGCTACGGCCAGCATCGCCCACTTGTCTGAAGGAGGAAAGTAAACAGAGGAAATGTTGGCGATGCGTTATAGATGGACGTTTATAGATTAAGAGACTGCCAAACGGCAGAAGTGAAAATGTTATATATGAGTATATATGGTAGACTCATAGATGAATACATGCATGTATGTATGTATGTATGTATGTGTGTGTGTATGTATGTATGTATGTGTATGTAAATGAATTTAAAAATATATAAAAAGTCAGGGTTAAAAAAATGGAAATCCCTAAAAAATATATACAATGTATATATATATATATATATATATATATATATATATATATATATATATATATATATATGTATATATATATAAAGGATTAAAAACATATGTGCTGTGGTATATTCCACTTAGCAGGAGGGGAGGGGGGAGGTAAGTGGGAGGGAAGGCACGTTCGTCCGCCACGGTGCCGGCAAGAAGAAAAAAAATCAGTTCTATTAAACACGTTGCTAAAACAATCCAACCTTCAAGACAAAAAGTCGCTGCAACACAGAATGCAGCAGTTGTGAGGAAAGAGAGGATGCAGGTGCAGCGACGACCGAGGTAGTGCGTCCACACCCAGCCGAGGCCGTTGCTGGGGAGCTCCGAGATTGACAGGACGAAATGGTCAGGAAAAAGTTTTCTCGAGAGAACAGTGACTCCGAGGAACACCACGCCGTAAATTAAGAACGTGCAGGCGCTGAAAGAGAAGCATTTATTTTCACTCTATGGGTAATAACGGTGGTTGGTGTGTGTATATATATATATGTATGTATGTGAATGGAAAACACTCTTCCACTCTGTGGGTTTTTCTTCCATGTATGTATGTGTGTATATATATATATATATATATATATATATATATATAATATATGTATATATATATATATATATATATATATACATATATATATATATATATATATATATATATATATATATATATATGTGTGTGTGTGTGGTGTGTGTGTGTGTGTGTGTGTGTGTGTGTGTGTGTGTGTGTGTGTGTGTGTGTGTGTGGTGTGTGTGTATGTATGTATGTATATATGAATATATATGAATATATATATATATATATATATATATATATATATATATATATGAATATATATTAATATAAATATACATAGATATACATACATGCGTGTGTGCATGTGTATATACATAAGCAATTGCTGATATTATGTGGGCATAACCATAAATACCTCCTACATATTAAAAACAATGCACCTGGATGAATGTGTTCTCTGAAAATCAGTATCATATATTAATATCACTTTTTAGGTGAGAGGCAACGGGTAATTTAAGGAACTGGAAATATTTTTTTTGTGCAGAACAAAAGTAGTAAAACGTCGGCTTCTCTCATTAGTAGCTAGAATCGGACACCCTTAAGCCTTTGTTCCTAAGCTGTACCTAGCCTAGAAGAGGTATAAAATGATATTTGTACCTGTACACACACATAAACACACACATGCACAAACAAAATCACACACATACGCACTTAGTTATAAGCATACACACACACAGATCGGAAAAAAACATACTAACTACCCGACACGAGAAGAATATGAACACTAAATACTAATAGCAGGAAAAAGATAGTGAAATCACTCACCTCATATAGAGGAGTATGAGGGCCCTCACACGAAGCTTCGGGTAACGAAGGACTTCAAAGAGTGACACTTCTTTCTCCTGTCGGTCCCACAGTATGCGCAGTTCAGCCTCCAACTGCGCGCGGGTTACTTCGGTCTTGTTGTTCGAGCGGGCTACCTAGGTATATGTTTTTGATGTTACTGGATGTGTGTGGGTGTGGGTGTATGTATGTACACACCACACACACACACACACACACACACACAAACACACACACACACACACACACACACACACACACACACACACACACACACACACACACACACACACACACACACACACACACACACACACACACACACACACATATATATATATATATATATATATATATATATATATATATATATATATATATAATTGTATGCATATATATGTGTGTATTTATATATATAACGAGAGCATGGTGACATAATGGAAAGTTTAATTTTAATGTAACTACCAGTAATTTATACTCATTAAAAAGACTAACAAAACATATTTAGAATTTTCTTTAAAATCTGTGAGTAAATTTTATTTACAGATGGAGGGGAGACGTGGAGGGAATGACGAAGGACTAAAAGGGGGCGTGGTAATTAAAAGGTTAAGAACCACTGATAATAATACCACCAGAACCATATAACAAAAACTCTAAAATTATAATGTAAAGTTAATGGGAAAAAAAGTTACGTAAACCTGGTCATTATAGTGCCATTAAATCCCGAGTATTTTCTTGATTATCCTGAAGCTAATAGTGAATAACGTAATTATGTTGTGAAAGAAATTTAAATTATTCATAACGTTCAGGAATCAACACAAGCTGAGAGTTGTTGATGGTAATGAGATAATTACAGGAACGTTGTGGAATTTTCTTTTTTTATTTTTTTCTTGTTTAATTTCACTATAATTCTTATTATTTCGACTCGTTCTCGCACATTATACTTCTTTTACATCTCTGTCTGCCTGTCTCTCTCTCTCCATCGCTCTCTTTCTCTCTTCTCTCTCTCTCTCTCTCTCTCTCTCTCTCTCTCTCTCTCTCTCTCTCTCTCTCTCTCTCTCTCTCTCTCTCTCTCTCTCTCTCTCTCTCTCTCTCTTAACCTATCTATTATCTATTTTATCTATCTAGCTACCTATCTGGCTGCCTGTCTATCTTTCTACCTTTCTGTTTGTCTACCTACCTATCTATCTACCTATCTACGTTTCAACCTATTCACCTATCACTCACTCTCTGCCTCTTATTCCATCTATCTTTCACTCTCTTGCTCTCTCTCTCTCTTTATTTATTTCTATCAACCCCCCAAAACACACAAACACACACACACACACACACACACACACACACACACACACACACACACACACACACACACACACACACAACACACACACACACACACACATATATATATATATATATATATATATATATATATATATATATATATATAGAGAGAGAGAGAGAGAGAGAGAGAGAGAGAGAGAGAGAGATAGATAGATAGATAGATAGATAGATAGATAGATAGTTAGATAGATAGATAGATAAATAAAAGTTTCCTTAGTGAAAGCCATACCAGTAAGAGAGTCGTGGCACATTCACTGATTTTCCCTTGAGACAAAAGCCAGCGCGGGGACTCTGGAAGGTACCTGGAAAAGATGTGATACTGAGTTAACGAAAGGAAAGAGGGTTTGGTGGCAGTCATGAAACTTGTATTTGGTGTGTAAACAGAGAGTGAAATTAAAAAATAAACACATGCTCGCCGAGAGATAGATAGATAGATGGATGGATATAAAGAGAGGGGAGAGAGAGGGAGGGAAACAAACAAACAAACACACACAAACGGAATGTTTTACTAACTAGAGGCGTCAGTTGGGGGAGGGGGGTTAGGGGGTAGTTGCTCCCCCCCCCCCGAGACATCGTTTCACCCCCCCCCGAGACATCGTTTCACCCCCCCCCCCACCCTCAAGGTCTGGTTTGGCCCCCCCCATTTTTTTATTTTTCTAAATTGCCCCGATATAGGTCTGTTTATAGCTTCAAAATGTCCCAAGAATAGATCATTCTTCTATTTCTTGTTCGCTTCGCACGCCTATCCATCCTTGCCTCCCACAAGAAAAAGTCGAAATGACGCCCCTGACAGTAACCATGTACCATCTCCCGCTACATAAATGCATAGGGCCATTAGCGTAAAATTCGAAACAAAGCTATGATTTAGTGTGATAGTTTTGCCGTTAAATGATATCGCTAATTGAGGATTAGCACACCGATTTAACATGTGATATGCTCGAGGCTGCTACAAGTGATATTGATGAACTGTCGATTTTGGTTGTGTTTAGTAAACCTTGTGGCTACCTTTGTCTGTTAAAGGGTTGTCATGCGTGGCAGAAAGCAGACATTTTTTATTTATGATTTTGTTTTCTCTCAGACTGTATATGTTTGTCTGTTTGTTTGAATCTCTCTCTCTCTCTCTCTCTCTCTCTCTCTCTCTCTCTCTCTCTCTCTCTCTCTCTCTCTCTCTCTCTCTCTCTCTCTCTCTCTCTCTCTCTCTTCTCTCTTCCTCTTCTCTCTCTCCTCTCTCTCTCTCTCTCTCTCCCCTCTCTCTCTCTCTCTCTCCTCATTTTATTCTATCTATCTATCTGTCTGTCTGTTCTCTCTCTCTCTCTCTCTCTCTCTCTCTCTCTCTCTCTCTCTCTCTCTCTCTCTTCTCTCTCTCTCTCTCTCTCTCTCACACTCGCTCGCTCTCTGTCTGTCTATTTTCTCTCTCTTTCTCATTTTATTCTATCTATCCATCAATCTGTTTGTTCTCTCCCTCTCTCTCTCGGTGTTCATTCATCATTAATTTGACTAAACAGTTTACGAAATACAGTTGTATTCTCTAACACAGTCCTACTTAAGCATATGAATGCTCAGCAACGGAGATTTTGCTGTTTCAGGGGCTCTGATCCATCGTCTTTCGCAAATCACTTCCAAACGGACAGTCAGATCAGTATAACACTTTAGTACAGTATGTTTCACACTCTGACCTAATTTTTGACATTATAAAGCATAGCTTACTTGCTGCATTTACTCGTGTTTTTAAAGCGTAATATCCTTCAGCTGAGATGGCATTCGAACTGGTAAAGTGTGACGTAGATGTGACGTTACAAATCCACTTCTCCTAACTCACCTCCAGAAGAAGTAGTGGATTTGTAACATCACAACTGCGTCGCGTTTTACTTGTTCGTATGTCTTCTTGGCTAAAGGATACTAATCTGTGAAAGCCAAGAGTAAACACTAATTAGAGACATTTGGCAATCACAATAGTGTCAAAAATTAGGGCAAGGTGTGAAGCATACCGTGCTAAAGTATTGACCTGACTGTTCATTTGGAGGAAATCTGCCTTGGTGGATCAAGGTCCCTGAAATGGATAATGATTTAGGTCAAGGAGTGTCTGGAATTTAAAAATCTTAACTAAGCTCATGTTTATATCTATATCTGACCACTATTCATAGGATGTTGAAGTTAACATTCGCACACACACACACACACACACACACACACACACACACACACACACACACACACACACACACACATCCACACCAATACACATACAAGCGCCACCCTGCACACGTCACAGACAACGACGCAAACAAACGCAAAACTCTAACCCGCCCATTCCACACACACACATACAAACACCCTCATCCCCCACTCCCACCCCATCCCCAAACACAACAAAATAACACATTTCAAAACTCACCTCCAGTAAAGGAACCCACAAACAGCCGGTATGCACGAGATCACTACCAGATACTGAAACCTAGGAATCAGCCATCCCGTAAGTGATGTCAGGCATGTGCCGAAGGTCCATCCCGCAAACGTGATGAGGGAACCTGTAGTGCGTTTTTCTGGAGCTAGGAACTCAAAACCTGTGATGAAAAAACATATGAATACGTAGTATTAAGGGATAGTTTTATATATAGATATCTATGTGGATAAGTAGAGAGGTAGGAGTCTATACAAAGTATTTGGATAGATAGAGAGATAAAACCTTGTACCAAAATTTGCTAGGGATAAGAACTCAAGAACTAAAATGGGTGAAAAGTAAGTGAATATATACCGTTTAAGATAACCTTACAGATGGGTGTATACGGATATATATGGATAGGTAAAGAGAACGTGCACTCATTAAGATTTTGGGGGGACAAGGAACTCAAGAGGTAGAGATGAGGAGGGAAAATGGGGAACGTCTTGTGAATATACAACGTTAAGGAAATGTTTACATACTAGTTTATATGGGTAGGTAGAGAGATAAGGACCTGTACTGTGATTTTTTGGTGTAACGAATTTAAAACCTAGGGATGAGGAGGAAAAATGGTAGGTAGAGAGGTAGGTAGGCTGTCGCCTTAGGCTAGAGACTCAAGACAATATAGTGTGTTAATAAAGGAAAAAAATAGGAGAAAGACTAGGCGATATACGGCATTAATTATATTTATATAAGTAGCAGTGATAATAATAATAATAATAATAATAATAATAATAATAATAATAACAATAATAATAATGATAATAACAATAATGATAATAATGATATTAATAATGCTACTACTAATAATAATAATAGTAAAAAATAATGATAATAATAATAATAATAATAATAATAATAATAATAATAATAATGATAATGATAATAATAATAATCATCATCATCATCAAGGGGCTAACGCCGACGGGGGCGCATGGCCGCATCCACCCTTCGCTTCCAGCCACGAGGATCCCTCGAGGCGAGTCTCCAGGCAGGCACACGGCCCATCTCTAGTTCCTCACGACAGGTCTCGTCGAGCTGCCCAAGCCATGATCTCCTAGGACGTCCCACAGGTCTCCTCCACCCAGGGTTGTCTCGCAGAGAGACAACCTGGTGAGCAGGGTCGTCCATAGGGAGGCGAGCTAGGTGGCCATATAGCCTGAGTTGGCGATCCCGGATTATGCAAGTAACAGGTCCCATGCCGGTCTCACGGTGTAACCGCCGGTTGGACACGTGGTCCTGCCAACTGTACCCCATGATCCGGCGAAGGGACTTGTTACAAAAGGCATCAAGGCGAGACTCCAAGGCACTGGATAGCGTCCAGGTTTCGCTTCCATAGAGCAAAACTGGAAGTATCAAGGCCTTGAAGACACGCAGCTTGGTCCTTCTGCATAGGTACCGACATCTCCAAACGCTCTTGTTGATCGAGTTCATGGCTCCTGTTGCCAGACCAATCCGTCTACTGACTTCCTGGTCTGACAACCCAGAGATATGGACTACGCTACCAAGGTATGTAAAACTTTCTGTGACTTCAACGTCCTCGCCGCAAGCATGGATCGACTGAACGGGTTCCCCTAACAGGCCCCCAAAGTCCTGAATCTTGGTCTTGGTCCAGGAGACCTCTAAGCCTAGGGGCTTCGCCTCATTGCTAAATGCATCAAGAGCCGCCACAAGTGCCTCCAAGGACTCAGATAGGATGGCAACATCGTCGGCAAAGTCAAGGTCCGAGACCTTAATATTGCCTAGTGTTGCTCCGCACTGACTTTGGCTAGTAGCTCTGCCCATTATCCAGTCCATACAAGTGTTGAAAAGTGTGGGTGCAAGGACACAGCCTTGCCTCACCCCTGAATTAACAGGGAAGAAGTTCGACATACCCCCACCACACTTTACAGCACTTTCAGTACCAGTATAGAGGCTTGCTATCAGGCCAATAATCTGTGTCGGAATTCCCCTGAGCCTCAGGATCTCCCATAGCGATTCCCGATGCACCGTGTCAAACGCCTTCTTGAGGTCGATGTAGGCTGCAAGCAACCCACGACCAAACTCACGACGGCGTTCCACAATTATTCGAAGCGCTAGTATACGGTCTATTGTGGACTTGCCAGGAGTAAATCCAGACTGCTCCGGTCTCTGGTGCCTCAGTAGGTGGTTGCGGATCCGTTTCAGAAGAATGTGAGCGAGAACCTTGCCTGGTATGCTGAGCAGTGTAATGCCACGGTAGTTGCTACAGTCCCATCGATCCCCTTTCCCCTTCCAGAGAGGGATGACCACGCCCCTCAGCAGGTCAGGGGGAATGGTACCAGACTGCCAAATGGCAGTCAGGACTGTATGCAGGCCCCGAGCCATAGGTTCACCCCCAGCCTTTAGCAGTTCAGCAGGGATATCACATATGCCTGCAGCTTTCCCACTCTTCAGCTTGGAAATCGCCAGCCTAACCTCTGTTAGGGTAGGAGGTTCCTCGCTGATGGGTGGGTCCGGCACAGGCACTGCGACATCGCTTACATCCAAGCTAACTGTTGGAGGATCCACCTGGTACAACTGTTCAAAATACTCAGCCCAACGTTCACGAACCCCAACATGATCTGAGATGATCTGTCCATCCGCTGATCGGACTGCAGTCATCTGTGCGGAGGGCTTAGGGTTCAGTTTTCTCAGGGCTTGGTAGGCAGGGCGAAGGTCATTTACCAAGAAATGGCCTTCGACCTCCTCAGCAAGATTCCTGATGAACTGTTCCTTGTCCCTTCTCAGCAGTGTCCGAGCCCTATGCACCATGGAACGACGCAAGACTTGATTCCCATTCAGCCGAGCCTTGCGACACGCTTCAGTGATAATAATAATAACTATAATTACTACTATTATCATTATTTTCTTATTATCTGATTACATTAGTGTATGAAAGAAAATGAAAGGAAACGTTCAGTTTAGAGATAAAAGCAAAAACGTCCTAATTGTTTTGTGGAAAATAGATTCGTCTTCAGGCAATACAAAAATAAGAAATAAATAAAATAAAATAAAATAAAATAAACATATTCTGTATAGTAAAGCGAAAGAACGAGAGAAAGGTGAAAAAAGAAAACAAACACTGGAAGAAAGAAAACAAATAAAGAAAGAAAGAAAGGCATAAAAGAAAAACGAATAAATAAAGAGACAAGAATGTAAGAAAGAAAATATAGGAACGAAATAAGAAAAGAAGGGAAAAGAAAGAACAAACGAGGGAAAAACCACCTACCAGAGATATAAGACATCATATTGATCGTCTCAAATGCAAGTCCTGCAAAGAACTTCAGGGCGCAGATGACGCCATAGTTGGACACCCACGCGATGGGGAATGTGAAAACTGCGTGTATTGCAAGAGCCACGTAGAACATTAGCCGGCGACCTGTACTGTGATAAATTACTTTATTAAGCTGCTGTAATTAATTTTTTTTTTTTAATCGCTAATATAGAGATATAGGAATCAATATAAGGTATGGTCGTGTTCACTAGGCGACCTGGGATGAGTATTTTGTTCTAAAATTTCACAAGTAAAGAACAAATATAAGAATTATTGGGGTATGTTTACGTGTTGATAATGTGACTCGGAATAGATCACAGATTATTTCTAAATGTTCTCTATATGCAAGCATGCAATGAAATATATTTACGTGTTGATAAAGAGGTTTATAAATAGACCACAGATCATTTCAAAAGTTTCTTTAAATAAAGACATAATCTTCAAGGATATATATTATCCTGATAATAAAGTAACAGGAAATAGAACATACACTGTTCCTAAAAGTTTCCATAGAAGAAAAAAATATATGTATAAATGAGAATCACCATACAATACTTACAATCTATCAGCAATCACCGGGAAGATCGCAGTCCCAACGGTATGGCCCGCTTGAGTGAGGGAATAGATGTGGTTGACGTAGTCTTTCCGCTCACAAAACCACTCGTTTTTAGTCGCCATTGTCTCCAAAAACTCGGACGTGTCGTGTTCCCAGCCTTGCTCACAGGCTGCAGAGAAGGAGAAACATTTTAGAATATTTGAATCTCCATCATCATCATTATTATCATCATCCTTGCCATCATTGTCAGTATCATTATCACCATTATCGTCATCATCATCATCACCATTATTTCAGAACATGGGAAAGCACGCTATACCACATCATACCTTCCGTGATGTTGTGGATAAGGAATGGCTCCTCTGCTCCTTCCTCCAGCCACTCCAACTGATACCGGGAACAGCTTGAAAATCCGTCGGCTTCTCTGCGGAACATAAGTTTAAACAAGTCCCTTGCCTATCTCTTTTTGCCTGTATACACACACACACACACACACACACACACACACACACACACACACACACACACTCACACACACACACACACACACACACACACACACACACACACACACACACATATACATCATCATCAATAACGGTATGCTCATGTTTGAGCAGCCGTGGACC
>NC_051399.1:8099100-8101600 GCF_015228065.2 Penaeus monodon | reverse complement strand
GATTCCGAGGCACTAGATAGCGTCCAGGTTTCGCTTTCATAAAGCAAAACTGGCAGTATCAAAGCCTTGTAAACAAGTAGCTTTTTCCTTCTGCATAAGTACCAACAAATGCTCTTGTTGATCGAGCTCCTGCTGCCAGACTAATCCGTCTACTGACTTCTCGGTCTGACAGCCCAGAGACGAACTACGCTACCAAGATATACAAAATTCAGCGTCCTCACCGTAAGCAAGTATCGACTGAACAGGTTCCCTTAATAGGCCCCCAAAGTCATGAATCTTGGTCCTGGTCCAGGAGACCTCTAAGCCCAAAAGCTTCACCTCATTGCTAAATGCATTATGAGCCGCCACCAGTGATTCCTGAGACTCAGATAGGATAGCAACATCGTCGTCAAAGTTAAGGTATGTGACCTTGATATTGCCCACTGTTGCTCCACACTGACTATGGGTAGCAGCTCTGCCCATTATCCAGTTGTTGGTGTTGAGAAATGTTGGTGCAAGGACACTACCTTGCCTCAACCCTGAATTAACAGGCTCCCACCACACTTTACAGTGCTTTCAATACCGGTATATAGGTTTGCTATTGGGCCAATAAATTATTTGATTCCATTTGTTACAATGGCTATTCTTGGTGTGACATAGTTTCTGTTACATTTTGCTTCTAAGTTATCCCTTGTGTGGAATGAATACCCGGGGTTACCATCCACCGGCGGCGGGGGATTTGAACGCAGGTCAGCAAGATTGCCAGACGAGGTCGCTAAGTCTCAGAATCTCCCATAGAGATTCTCGATGCACCGAGTCAAACGCCTTCTTGAGGTTGATGTAGGCTGCAAGCAACCCACGACCGAACTCACGATGACGTTCCACATTTATTTGAAGTGCCAGGATACAGTCTATTTTGGACTTGCCAGGGGTGAATCCAGACTGCTCCGGTCTCTTAGTAGGAGGTCACGGATCCGTTTCAGACGAATGTAGGCGAAAACCTTGCCTGGTATACTGAGCAGTGTAATGCCACAGTAGTTGCTACAGTCCCTTTCCCCTTCCAGAGAGGGATGACCATGCTCCTCAACAGGTCAGGGGGACTGGTACCAGACTGCCAGATGACAGTCAAGACTGCATCCAAGCCCCGTGCCATAGGTTCACCCCTGGCCTTTAGTACTTCAGCAGGAATATCACATATGCCTGTGGCTTTTCCATCTTTCAGCTTATAAATTGCCATCCTAACTTCATTTAGGCTAGGAGGTTCCTCACTGATGGCTGGATCCAACACAGGTATTGTAATACCACTTGAATTTAAACTAATTGTTGGAGGGTCTACCTGGTATAGCTGCTCAAAATACTCAGCCCAACGTTCACGAACCCCAACATGATCTGAGATGATCTGTCCATCCACTGAGTGGACTGCAGTCATCTGCGAGGAGGGCTTGGTGTTTTCTCGGCTTGGTAGACAGGGCAAAGGTCAGCAAGGCTCCTGATGAACTGTTTCTTGTCCCTTCTCGACAATGCCCGAGCCCTACATACCAAGAAAGAGCACAAGTCCTGATTGCCATTCAGCAGAGACATGCAACATGCTTCAATGACCTCCAGTGTCTCCCGGGAGATGAAATTCTGCCAAGCCCTGCCATGGACTCACGTTAGAAGGACTCCCACAGAGCAACTGGGGCCGTCAGGTTTTCAAGTTCTGTGAATCGATCATATATACAGATACACACACACACATATATATATACACATATATATGTATATATATATATACTGTATATACATATACATATACATATGTATATATGTATATATATATATATGCACTTGGAACATCCGGTCCTTGCGGCAGGATGAGCATTTACCTCTGCTATCAAGGGAATTGGAGCGACCAGGAGTTGAGGTGGCTGCCCTATAGGGAAGTGAGAAGACCTAGTAGTGGCACGATCAGCATGGGTGGGTACACCTACTACGGGTCGGGCCGCAGTTATGGTCACCACCTACAGGGTGTAGCCATATCCATCTCCAGCCGACTTCAGCCCTCGGTAATTGAGGTAAACCGGTTTATGAACATATTATGGCATTGAGACTGAAGCATGCTTTTGGTTTCATGTCTCTTATTGCAGTATATGCTCCTACTGACGTTTGTAAACTTGATGTGAAAGAGGCGTTCTACACCAAACTCGCAGATGTCTGTCGGTCCCCATGGCTCGGGAGCTGATCCCAGCAGGGAGAACAACCTCCTTCTCTGGGACTTTGCTAGGTCCCAGAGAATGAGGATCTCTGGCTCCTGGTACCAGCGCTCCAACCCACATCGCTGTACATGATATAGCGATATGGATACAGTGGCCAAGGAGATCGATCACATTCTTGTTATCACGCGATGGAGGATCCTCCAGAACTGCAGAGTTTACCGGAGTCCCGAGTGCTGTGGCCACTCTGCGGGTCCACTTCAAAACTCCCCGTACCTCCAGTGGCCACTCTATGGCGTTCCACCTGGACAGACTGAGGGAGGAGGAGT
>NC_051399.1:8081600-8091600 GCF_015228065.2 Penaeus monodon | reverse complement strand
TATATATATATATATATATATATATATATATATATATATATATATATATATGTGTGTGTGTGTGTGTGTGTGTGTGTGTGTGTGTGTGTGTGTGTGTGTGTGTGTGTGTCTGTGTATATATATATGTATGCATATGCATGTATGTATATATATGTATGTGTGTATGTATGTATATCATCATCATCATCATCGTCAAGGGGCTAACGCCGACGGGGGCGCATGGCCGTATCCACCCTTCGCTTCCAGCCACGAGGGTCCTGCATGATGAGTCTCCAGGCAGGCCCTCTAACTCCTTACGACAGGTCTCGTCGAGCTGCCCAATCCATGACTCCTAGGTCGTCCCACGGGCCTCCTCCACCCAGGATTACCTCGTACTTGATGGACAGGGCCATCTACAAGGAAACGAGCTAGGTTCCCATGTAGCCTGAGTTGGCTATCCCGGATTATGCAAGTAACAGGTCCCATGCCAGTCTCACGGTGTGGCCGTCGTTTGGACACATGGACCTGCCAACTGTACTCCATGATCCAGCGAAGACGCTTGTAACAAAAGGCATCAAGACGAGACTCCAAGGCACTGGATAGCGTCCAGGTTTCACTTCCATGATACTACAAAACTGGCAGTATCAAGGCCTTGAAGACACGTAGCTTGGTCCTTTTGCATAGGTACTGACATCTCCAAATGCTCTTGTTGATCGAGTTCATGGCTCCTGCTGCCAGATCAATCCGTCTACTGACTTCTTGGTCTGACAGCCCAGAGATATGGACTACGATACCAAAGTATGCAAAGCTCTCTGTGGCTTCAACGTCTTCACTGCAAGCATAGATCGACTGAACGGGTTCCCTAACAGGCGCCCAAAATCCTGAATCTTGGTCTAGGTTCAGGAGACCTCTAGACCCAAGGGCTTCATTTCATTGCTAAATGCATCAAGAGCCGCCACCAGTGACTCCAGAGACTCAGATAGGATAGCAACATCATCGGCAAAGTCAAGGTCTGAGACCTTGATATTGCCCAGTGTTGCTCCTACCTGACTTTATATATATATATATATATATATATATATATATATATATATATATATATATATATATATATATGTATGTATGAATATGATCATATGTATGTGTATATATATCATCATCAATAATGGTATGCTCATGTTTGAGCAGCCGTGGACTCGCCACTCAACTTGATCTTGCACTTTTCTTTCCACTTGTACCATCGACAACCCGCAAATATCTTTGATGTTGTCGCTCAGTCTTGTCTTCGGTTTGCCTCTTCCTCTGTTTCCTATCACCATCCCTATCAGCAAGTTTTTCTCAATACTTTTACTTCTCATCACATGACCAATAAACTTTAATTTCCTTTTGTTCAAGATGTCCAACAGCCGGTCTTTACAATTTATTTTTCTCAGCACTTCATCATTCGTTTTCTTCTCTGTCCAGTTAATACATAGTACTCGTCTAACACCACATTTCAAAACTATTGATCTTTTTCTTGTCTATCTTCTTCAGCACCCTACACTCAGAACCATATGATGCAATTGGGAAAACTAATGAGTTCAATAACCTCAGCTTTGCCCATAAGGTAATGCTTCGGTCTTTCCAGATATTACTGAGAGCAACTGTGGCATTTTTGGCAATGGCAATTCTTCTTTTTATCTCCGGTGAATCATCATATGTATTAGTTAAAACAGCTCCAAGATAAATTAACTCTTTCACATTTTCCACAACCATTCCATTGATTGTAACATGTTCATCATTGTTCATTGCCGGTTATCTTTGAATCTACATGATCTTAGTTTTCTTGGCATTAAGAAACAAGCCAGCCTTTTCGCTTGCTTCTCTAACTTTATCTAGTAGCTGTTGTAGTTCAATGATACTGCTGGCAATCAAAACTATATCATCGGCGTACCTTAGATTTGATATTTTGTATCCTCCAACATCTACAGTTCCTTCAAAATTCTCCAGAGCACCTCTCATAATTGTTTCAGAATATATGTTAAAGAGGTGCGGAGACAGAATGCAACCCTGTCGCACTCCTTGTTTGACTTCGAACTATTTTGTTAACCCATAAGTGGTTCTTACAGTTGCTTGTTGTTGGTCATACATGGCTTTTATTAGTTGGATGATGTATTTTGGAAACTTCATATCGTTCATGTTATTCCAGAGGATATCGTGATCAACAGTATCAAAAGCTTTCAAGTAATCGATGAAACAGGTATAGGTCTTTTTGATGTTTCAGATTTAGAATCTGGTTTCTGGTACCTTTTCCAGGGCAAAAATCTGCTTGTTCGTCTGCAATTTCTTCTCTTAACTTTAACTTCATTCTTTCAGCAATAATTTTCAACAAAATTTCGCTGCTGTGACTTATTAATGCAATTGTCCTGTTATTGTTGCATTGGAGTGCGTCACCTTTTTTAGGTATGGGAGCAAAGACTGATTTTACCCAGTCTTCTGGCCATCTTCTTTCATTCCAAATTTTTGTACAAAGTTTGTAGAAGTATTCAACACTTTCGCCAGCATTCTTGATTAGTTCCGCTGTTATTTCATCCATTCCCGGGCTCTATATATATATATATATATATATATATATATATATATATATATATATACATATATATATATATATATATATATATATATATATATATATATATATATATATGTATGTATATGTATTTATACGTATTTATATATGTATGTGTATATATGTATATATGTGCCTATGTATATGTATGTATATTTGTATATATATGAACAAGAGCGGTGAACAAGAGCAGTGTGTGTATATATATATGTACATACACACACACACACACACACGCACACGCACACACACACACACACACACACACACACACACACACACACACACACACACACACACACATATATATATATATATATATATATATATATATATACATGTTTATATATATATGTGTGTATGTGTGTGTGTGTGTTTGTTTTGGCTTTGCTGTTCCCCTTCCAACTGTGACTCCAAACTAACTTCTGGACACCACCGTCTTAGCCTCGAATTCATCATTGGAGCTTTTTCGTGGGTGACTGATATATGTCTATTGATGCCTTTTCCCTATTCTTTGCTATCCTCTGTCATCTATATCTTTTTCTCTCCTCCATGTTTCAAGCCTCTGCTTTGGCCATGGTCATTGCCAACTTCTTTGCTCTTCTATAGGCCTTCTCATTCTCCACTGTTCTGTTTTGTTTGCACTGATTCTTTGTTTCTTTTTCCTTTTAGTGTACATCCTTTCTCCAACCCATTCTTCCCTAATTGTACGTGGCCTTCCACACATTTCTCCTAGTACTACCGAGACAACTCCTCTCAAGACCTCCACTTTTTCCTTCCACCAGTCTAAGTCTTCCTCTTTACTTACATTAGCCCTCTCTAGCAGCTTCCTCTTTCGGTAAATACTAGTATTTCCTGTTTAGGATTATGCTTTCGTTAATTCATAATTACGTTTCCCATGCGCTATTCATCACATTCAATAACTACATATATGATGAGTAAAAAGTGGTACACATATTTTCTAAGGCCTGGACGAGCTGACCTAGTGTAACCAATCCTGCTCCAGACGTCGCCAGACCATGGGTGGGCCTAAGCATTCATCATTTTTCACTATACTCAGATCATTTAAACATGAACGAAAGAGGAATGTGCTAGAGAGATTATATGTAATTTACACTCTTAATCACACAAAAGTTTCCTCAACAGACAAATGTAAGTATAGGGAATAATATTACTTTGGGAGTAAAATTATAAATGGATGAGTAGTGCACAAAATTTGTGAGGAATAATTTAACAAAATTTAACAAAATTTAAGTCTTGTACTTATCTATTTAGAGGTTATAAAAATGATGTTAAATTATTGGCTAATAAAATGTTCATGGCAATGGACTTAGGGTAAAGGTCGGACACATTAATTAATCATAGGAAACTTATATATATGGATATAAATAAGTCAACGATTTTCGCTTTCAGCTGACATGCAGTACAGGATAAACAGGATAAACAGTATATAGAATTGTTAAACTGATGCATTCACAGCAACTGCGTCTATTTGTATCGGATACTACAAATATCTGCTCGATAGTGGTGTGAAGCGATCGCCTTGGCCTCCACCGCCATGTTTACTATGGCGAAATAGAGTATGAACCGATAAATCACCTAGGGGGTCTGCAGGAGCTCTAGAATTCAGTCAGTTTCTGGTATCTACATCACTCCTAATATTTGAGATATTTTGGTTCGTTTACTTTTGCTGAGATAAAAAAAAATGTTCTGACTGACTGGCTGACTCGTAACGCGACTTTACGATTGGATTCTATTTATATGATTAAATGCTCAACCTCATCATTAGCCTACTAAATATTCGCGGCAAAGGACATGAGTCGGCTCACTGACAGTTGCATTCAAGAAGGTCCATTCATAAACACAGGAATTTAAGTCTCTTCATTTGTAGCTTGTGTACTAGATAGGTAAGTATGCATTTCCCTACCAGCCTAATAAAACATATAAATAATTCAAACACAGAAATCCATTACTAAAATAAGATGAGAAAAGAAAAAGCAACATCTTATCTTGCATCGTGAGGAATTCCACCCCGTATCTCTTTCCTATTTCTGTGCGAAGACCCTCGGTGTTCGCATCTGGGGTCTTGAAAGAATTATAAATTGAACTAAGAGTCTTTTCGGCATGGGCATTGTATCAATACATATAAGGTAGCCATGTACATTTAATATTCATTCTCTAAATTTCAGCACTGAATCAAAACTCGGTAATGGTAGATATGAACACATACTGACTCTGGAGAGTGATCGCCTTATAGTAATCTTTGTCCATACGTGCGGCGAGATCTTACAGTAGATAAAAAAAAGAAGGGGGGGCCTGATTGAGCTACTTTTCCATGAATTGTCAATCTATATGTAAACAGTGACTTTGATGATGAGAAAATTAATTCCGAGATTGTACTTGTCGAGAAAAACAGGGCATAATGGTTATTCAATTTGCATGGAACTAGAAAAAAAATGTAGAAATAAATCAGAATTATTGCACAAAGCCACAAGGAATTCCTAGTCAAAATAGAAAGGAAGAAAAAAAAGCTTAATCCAATTCAGGCAAACAGTAAATATAAAACCTCAAAGGACTCAAAGACAAGTCCCGTGTGATATTCCATGTGAGATGGTTATGCATCTTCGAGGTGATACCATACCAAGTTGCTAGAAGTGTAAATGAGAATTGGAATAGTCAAGAAATCTTATGTTTTATGATAATGTGGAAATTGCCAAATCTCATATAAAATCCCATAACAGAAATTTTGCCAGATATTATTTTGGCAGAATATAGTCAGTGTAAAATGTAGTGCCATGTCTCCCACTTCGGGTGTAGAGAGGGAGGTCTGTGTAGTTTCGCCATTCTAGCGACTTTTTAGCGGGGAAATTTTGAAAGTTTTGTGGGAAATATCAATGGCAACACTGCGTCTGCATGTTTAAGCCTCTCTCACGTTTTCCGTGTGTGTGTATATGCGAATGTGCAGTGGTTCTATGTTGTGGCTCGAGTGGTGTACGTGCTAAGGCGTGATGTTGGGGTTGTGTATGTTTCCAGCCCAGCGCAGAGCTTTGTTCTGGGCGGTATGGTTAACATGTGTATTTATAATGTGCAGTGGTACTGGGGTGTATTCGAGTATGGGTCCGAATTTTAGCTTTGTTTATGTTGTGCATGGTGAGAATCGGTGGAGGTTGGCAAGTGTTGCGTTTGCCTGTGTGGTGTTATACCCCACATGTTGAAGGAGAGGCCGAGTAATTTCCATGTGTTTGTGTAAGGAATGAGTTGTGTCCTTGTATGTTTGGTGGGTTGAGTCCGGCTACTGGGCGGATTGTGAATTTCTGTGTTTGTATTCCTCTCGAATGTGTTTATGTTCGTGATGGCAGTTTCTGTGGCTCATTTCATTATGTTCTTAGATTAGCTGGGGTGTTTGATGATTTGAGTATGATTTGTAATTGTTGAATGGAGCTGGTAGTGAAACGTCTGATGTGTATAACATAAATACTGTTGGTGATAGAATACTCCTCTGGGGTACCCCACTCGTGAGGGGGATGGAGAGTCCAAGGAAGTTTTCTAGGCGTATGTCTGTTGTTGAGGAAGTTGCAGAGGTGAGTGAAGTCATATATAGGTAGAATATGTAGATATAGGTTTATAACTTTGTGTTTCTGTGCCAAACTTTGTCGAAGGTCTTGCTATGTCTCCTAGGATGATGGTTGTCTGTTTTTAACAAAAAACAGACAACAGGCGAGGCTGAGGGCTATTTCCTCGTAAGCGCGGGGTGATATTGGCGGGTGTTGTGAATGTCGTTTGTTTCTAGGTGTGTATTTAGTCCATTTGTTATGATGCTTTCGAGAATTTCCGCCGGGACTTCAAGTAAGAAGTTCAGTCTGTAGTTAGTGACATGATGGACTATATTTTTCTTGAATAGTGAGGGAAAGAGTACTGTGGCCAGCGAAGCAATAAAAATATGACTGGTCGTCAGTGCGTTTGGGAAAGTGTGATCCAATATGTTGCAGTGTACTATCGAGGATACGTGAATCCAAATTTCGTGTGTTGCAGTCTTCGAGTATGTATGTCAGTTTCCTGTGTCTGTATGGATGTTGGGGGGGGGGGTATGTGGTGGCTATGATGATGGGGCCATGTGGTCTGTTGACTTCCACTGCAATGAGTTGTTATGTACATTGTGTTCACTGTGTTCAATGTTCAATCCGACTGCGAGAGCCACGCCACCACTTCATTCACCCATGTGGTTGTTTTGGTATGCTGTGTATGTGTATATTTTTATTTCTGTGGCCGAGTCGTGACTTGATTATGAGAATTAAGTGTGGGTCGTATCTTTTCTATGTGTTGCAGAGCCACGCAATGAGCTGCCCGGTATATACCCAGGGTTATATCAAGCTAAGCTTTTTTATACTCGGAGTATCATTTAGGGTAAGCCACTTTATACCCCCAGGTATAAAATGGGCTAGGCTAGACATTTTGCGTGTAACAATTGTTTTACTACATTGCTAATAGATAATGGTTGGTATTCCTGGTGCCGACCATGCAATAATTTCACAACTGCATTGAGTATTGAATTCTACAGGCCAATACATTAAACACAAAATTGAAATATTTATTCACAGGCCTAACTTGTGGAAATATTATGTCATTAATCATTGTTTTGAGATTCTGACATGCACAACAGTGAGAAGTACTGATCGTTTGTGAATTTGTTACTGATCTCCAGTTTTATTTATTTATTATTATTATTATTATTATAATTATTATTATCATTATCATCATCGTCAGTATTATTGATATTATTATTATTATCATGTACTGTATGTTGATTCCAGAGCACAAGCAACATGGTTAGTCTAATTAGTATTATTGCTAATTAAGGAAGTCTAATTCTGATCAGTAGGAGGTGAACATTCAAGAGTACAGTCAAGTGTTCAGAAATACTTTGTAAATGTTAGACATGTATATGTCTTTTTACTTGTATGTTCTGTTTTGAACGAATTATCATTATTATTATTATTATTATTATTATTATTATTATTATTATTATTATTATTATTATTATTATTATTATTGTTATTATTTAACTAAGGAGGCAAGACCCGTGTTGTCATCTTTCTGCCTTCGTCCAAAAAGTAATATATGTAAAGACGTGTTGCTTTAATGAACCCCCCAAATACATGTCTTATATTTGCAAAACATTTGGATGTTGTTTAAACATTCACCTGTTAGCGGCCAGAATAAAAGTTTCTTAATAATGTTAATGATCACAATATTTATTATTAAAGTTATAATGGTTATTATAATCATGGCAAATATTTAAATTTTGAGTTTAATATGGTGTCCTGTAGAATTCAGAGCACAAAAATGCACAAGGAATACCTGCAGTTGTGAGATCACTGTCTAATCGGCATTAACACCAGCCATTATCTTCTAGCAACAAAGTAATATAATTGTTACGTGCAAAAGGGAACGGGTATATTCTGCCTCTTATCTTATTCCCGGGGGTATAAACTGGCCTAGCCTAAATTATACTCCGGGTTTACAACAGCCCAGCCTAATATATCCTAAAGGTGGCTCGTGGGAGCTGTAGGCACTCGGAATCAGCATGAAAGCTGTTGGGATTGCCAAAGGGTAAATAATGCTGTAAGTGTGTGATGACACACACGACCACGAGACACCACCTGCAGGTTGCGGGTCGTGGCTGATTCAATTTATACACAGCGGTCTCTTTGGAAGGTCTATCGTCTTCGTAGGCAAACTGACACATGGGCAGCCAGCGGGGGGCCAAAGTACCAATAGTGGACAGGGATTTGAAAACTGAAAACACTTGTGGACAAAGTGTTGTGCCTTGTAAATAAAGTTAAAAAGCTACGTAAGATTACACTGTTCTAGTGATCAATAAATGTTGATTTATTGTTAGACAGAGCGGTTCTTAAGGAATTCACTGCTGCTGTACAATCGGGGATAAATGAAAATCTAGCAGCATAGTTCTTGCAAGTGTTCTGAGCATCTGGTAATACTGTGTTATGTGAGGTTACCGAGAAAAATTGCTGCTGTGTTGCAGATGGCAGTCAGCTTGTATTAATTAAGACAAGTAACATTTTATTAACACTTGACTAAGATGTAATTTAGTCATTTAGATGTAGTTTAGTAAAAACACAATTGTTAGTGTAAAGAGACCGCAATACATATCACTGTATCATTATTCCAGTCAGTGTGATAGCACAGACTTTCTGCGTAAGACGGAATTTCCATGTCTCGCCGTCTCCCATTTCTTTAGTATTGCTGTTACTGTTTTTGTTATTATTGTTATTATCATTATTATTGTTATTATTATTATTATTATTATTATTATTATTATTATTATTATTATTATTATTATTATCATCATCACTGTTATTATTATTAGTTTTTTTTTTCGTAGTAGTATCATTATTATTATTATTATTATTATTATTATTATTATTATTATTATTATTATTATCATTATTATTATTATTATTATTATTATTATTATTATTATTGTTGTTGTTGTTGTTGTTGTTATTATCATTATCATTATCTTTATCATCAATATTATAATAATAATAATAATAATAGTATTGATAATTATTATAATAATCATTATTACTATTTCATTATTATTATTTATATATATTTTTTATTAATAAATTAATTATAATAAACATTATCATAAGTAGTATTGTCGTTACAGCTTTGAATTACTCGTATTACTGACCTTGTGATAACAGTAATGGCGATGATAGAAATAAATATTATTTTGAATATGGCAATATAACAACAATAATATTAATAAATTATGATGAAGATAACGACACTGATGATGATGATGATCATGGTGATGGTGATGGTGGTGATGGTAGTGATGGTAGTGGTGATGGTGGTGGTGGTGGTGGTGGTGGTGGTGGTGGTGGTGGTGGTGGTGGTGGTGTTAGTGATGGTGATGGTGATGATGAAGACGATGACGATGGCAATGATAATAATAGTAGCAGTAGCAGTAATAACAACAATCATAATAACAACAATAATGGTAGTAATACTAAAACAATAATAATTATCATAATGACAATGGTGATAATGATGAATATTATAATTCATAACTAGATAAACAGTAACTATGCCATCATTATGCATATTTGATCGTGTAAGAGTTGATTTACAGACATCATTATCTGAACGAGCGAAACGTTAATTAATTTGTGATTTATTTATATATCTATTCAATTTTTTTATTACTTATCTATTTATCTATTCTATTTCCTTTCATTCGCATCAACTTTCGACACCTCATACCTTCCTGATTTGCTGCGAGATGTTAAAAACCTGTTGTAAACGTGTTAGAAAGTGTTAAATGTAACACTATTCCGGCTGGCAGTCTGCTTTGCAATGTTTCATGCACGCTTTTTAATTGCT
>NC_051399.1:8046600-8049100 GCF_015228065.2 Penaeus monodon | reverse complement strand
TTGACCGGATATCACGTGACGTCATACCTGGCTGACCTGGCTGGGCGTGCAGTGATCGATTTTTGACCTGCTGACCCTCAAAGGCCGGCGAGAGAGGGAGGGAGGGGGTGGGGGTAGAAGAATGGGAAAGGGGAGGGGGAGGGGGGGTAGTGTATCACTGCATCATAACAAGCAGTGGGAACGAGATCGAGCGTATTTGGAAATAGGTATATAAGAGAGAAAAAAAAAGATATATGAAGATGATAAAAATGCATTAAGGTAATAAAAAACGATGTTGGATAATAAAGGTTCGTGATGTGCAGTATGTATGTGAATCATTTATTTGTCTTACGTAATCATTCATGTCTGTTTTTCCTTAAGGGACGTGTTTAATTTGCACGCATTTTTTTTCTCTTTTTTACTTTAAATTTCTGACTTATTTTCTTTCTTTTTTCTTTACTATGAAGCTGATATATCTTATTGGCTTACTGGGATTTTACTTACTTTACTTATTCAATCTAAATTCAATTATTTATTTTATCTTGCATATTTATATTTACCTTAATTATCTGACCCCCTTTCCTTGCTTTAAAAAAAAACAATATTACCTGTAAGATCTGACCTATTTTGCTTGCTTACATGTTTTTTTTTTACCTTAAAGATCCAACTTACTTTACCAATTTGTTTAATTCCAACTTAAAATCACTGAACTATTTCCCTAAGTTGAAAAGTCCGGTTGTCCTCGTAAAGAGAAAGGTCAGTTAGTACTCGACACGCGCTGTTTGAGGAGAGCGAAGGTAAAGAGGCAATTGTGTGATCACAGTACCATTACAACACAGCGTGAAAATACGTGTGTTGTTTCTGCTGCCTGTCTTGTCCATTATTTAATTTATGTGAAGATTAATGTACTTGTATGCTTTCTTAATATTGTTATTCCTGTCATTACTATTTTGCATGGCTGTGTACGTATGTATTGTTGTTAAAAGTGCGATAGCTTATTCACATTTTGGTTGTGTTTGGTAAATATACCTTCACCCAAGTTAGAGTGAGCGTAAATAATTTCCTTTTCTTTGAGCCATATCCAGTTTGAAGTGCTCTAAACCAGCTAAAGGTTTTCACCTATTTGAACTGCTTTCATTGGGTCCATATTTGATAGTGAAAAAAATAACATGAAAAATGGGTGAGGTGAATGGGCGTGAGAGTGAAAGGAAAGGTGTGTTAAATGTTTTTCATCATGGGCGTGTCTGAAACAACTAAAATTCTATTAAACATTTGAGAGACATTACCTTTACACTTTTTTTTTAAGGACCTGTGTTTGTGGGCATGAATGGACAAATGTGTGTATATGTAGTATAGAAGAGAGAGAGAGAGAGAGAGAGAGAGAGAGAGAGAGAGAGAGAGAGAGAGAGAAGGAGGGGGGGAGGGTGAGAAGGAGAGAGAGAGAGAGAGGGGGAGAGAGAGAGAGAGAGAGAGAGAAAGAGAGAGAGCCTGTGTTTGTGTGTCTGTGTATGTGCCCTTGTATGTATGGACGTATGAGTATGCGTTCAGCTATGGGGGCCCTTTGAGTTTCCATGTGTGTGTGTGTGTGTGTACTTGTGTGAGTGCAATCGCGTGGTCCTTTGTACCAGTGATCAATCGTTTCACTTTCCCTCTCTGGAATGACACGGTCAACTAAACATCAATACAGTGTCATTACCTCACCTCTCTCTCACTCTCCTTTACCCCCAGACATATAGACAGACTGACACGCAGACAGAGACACACACAGAAAGGCAGAAAGCTTATCACTCGCTGTATATTCTTTCTTTACCCTCTATTCATCATTCCCCTTTTTCCTCCCTCTTCACCTTTTCCTCTTGCCTTTGTCCTGACCTTCGCATGTCCTTTCTCTTGAGCCTCTGACGAAGGGGAAATACCCGTAGCTTCTTTACAAAGCACGGATAACGGGCGAGGAGAAAATGGAAATGATGGTGATGATAATAAATGATAATTATTATCAATGGTGAGAATGATAACACCAATTATAGTAAAATAGATAAAACATAGATAAAAGTAATATGAGTAATAAAAATATGTAAAAGTAATGGCGAACAGAATTTTACGAAGAATATACAAATTTAAAAGAAAATACGAGAGAGATAACTCAAGAATTTCTTGTTTTTTAAACTCTTCTGACAAGATACGGTTAACGGTCAGTGAAGAAAAAAAGAAAAAAATGAATGAACATACCGAATAAATATACGAATCAATTCTAAATATCTAAAAATCAACTTAGACGAAACACGTCAAGACATCTTTTGCACTCTTCCATCGGCATCTTTCTGGTCATCCCTTCCTAGCAAATATCATATGGAACAAAAACGAAGACTCATCTCGGCAACAGTGAACTTTGAACATGAACTTAATCTAAGAGAACCAGTTGGCTGTCTGTTCCTCGTCTCTCTTTCGCCATCCTCATTACCCCATCGGTGTTGGCGGGAGATGATGAAGAAGACACTGGGGTGATAGTGACGTAGAAATG
>NC_051399.1:8015631-8018131 GCF_015228065.2 Penaeus monodon | reverse complement strand
AGGAGGAGGAGGAGGAGGAATAGGAAGAAGAGAAGGAGGAAGTGGTGGAGGAGAAAGGGGAAGAAAAAAATGAGGAAAAGGGCAGGAGGAGAAGGAAAAGGAAAAGAAGGGGGAGGAGGAGGAAGAAGAAGAAAAAGAAGAGGAGGAGGAACAGGAAGATGAAGAAGAGGAGTAGGAACAAGAGGAATATGAGGAGGGGAAAGGGAGAAGGAGGAGGAAGAAGAAAAGGAGGAGGAGGAGGAGGTGGAAGAGGAGCAGGAGGAGGAGGAGGAAGAAGAGGAAAAGGAAGAAGGAGAAGAAGAGGAGGAGTAGAAGCAAGAGGAACAGGAGGAAGAGAAAAAGGAGAAGGAGAAGGAGGAGGAAGAGGAGGAGGAGAAGGAAGGGGGTAACACCCTCCCAATCCAATTATTTCAGAACCCGTTTTATCAAGCAGTGGTTTGGCGGCAGAAGGCTGTGTTCGCGAGGAGCCTGTTGGTCTTAGTTCAAGCGCCATTTTTACATTGAACGAGGAAATATGGTTTTTATCTTCTTTGATGCGTTGTATTTGCAAAGACAGCGCTGATGATGAAAGTTCTGGTGAATATTGTAATTAAAGGAGAAGGTCGTTAATTGAAAGAAGTCACTTTAGGTCCGCTATTTCTGAGGAATTCGAAGTCAGTTATGTTATGAGAGGTTTGCGGACGGTGAGACACGTATGATGTGTTGCATTAGATATTTTTAACCGGTTCAGGTTTATTCAGTTAAGCGAAGGGAAGCATAGAGAAACGGGCGAATTACTCGTGGAGATAAGTATAGAATCTTTCTTCATCTCTCTCTCTCTCTCTCTCTCTCTCTCTCTCTCTCTCTCTCTCTCTCTCTCTCTCTCTCTCTCTCTCTCTCTCTCTCTCTCTCTCTCACGCACACGCACACGCACACCACACACACACACACACACACACACACACACACACACACACACACACACACACACACAAACAAACAAACAAACAAACACACAAACACAAATACACGCAAACAAACACACACTAACAATTCACTGATAATCTAGTGTGGCAACCTATATTATAATGACCATTTACGGTAATTTTCTGCAGAAAAGTAGATACACTTGTGGAATTGATACTAACTTACACTAGATTAAATGAATGTTTTATCATGATCATCATTATCATTATTACTATTCAGTCTGATAATGTATATCGTAGCCCACATCACGGAAGGAAAAATAGATTAATGAATAACGATTTACAAAGTTGTTTTGAAAAGATTTTCCCCATAAGGAACGGCTTATATTTCATGCAGACAAGAGTCACAATTCATCATTCGGAATGTGATACTTATGCAATGATTTACGGTAATCACAGTGCAACAGAGAAAGGTTGCACTTTATCTTATCTCTCTCGGACAATCAAATACAATTACACTCAGTATGATTTTCATCAGCATGGGACTTCTTTAAATATTCTTTAAATATTCTCACTACACAAAATCTATTCTCTTCAGAAGAAGGATTTCTACTAAATTAGAGGATCAGCTTTCTGTGTCCAATCGGAGGTATTATTATGGAGACATTATTTCGACTTGCGTCAAGGCGAACACTCTTCCATTACCATCCGAACGACTGCGGCTTCGGCACACCCTGTTTTCTCTGGCGTACCGTGCCAAAGCGGAAATTAGTGGTGTCGAAAATGCGCCCATCAGAGCAACATGGGCGAACTTACGTAAAGCATCACTATAGTCAAAGATAATATGCTCTCATCTCCGCCTAGTCTCTTATTCCTTCGAGTACAGTCACCTCGCTTAAACGCAAAAACATAACTATAATATTGGACTCACCAGGAGCACGGTCGCGTGACGCCTCCTCATGACTAGCTGGTAACACACACTAAAGTGCCTCTTGGTCCCGGCCATTGGAGTCAACGCCATCATTCTTCTGTTTTCTCGTTTTTTTTCCCCTCTCCTATTTTTTCCTCTTCTTCTACACGTTTGCCAGGGGGAGGAGGAAGAGGATGGGGGCGGGAGAGAGGGGGAGGGGGATAAGGAAGCCAAGGAGATGGGGGAGGAGAAGGAGGAGGTGGGGGAGGCAGTGACGTCAGCGGTCGACCTTTGGCGAGCAACTGCCTAACTGGCTCAAAGAAGTTTCGTCTGGGAGGTGACCGTCGGCGTCGCCCAGCTACACGGAGGGAAGTGGATGCTTCTGGAAAGAGAGAGAGAGAAGGAAAAGGGATAAAACCACAATAACATACTAAAAGGATCCAATTCTCGTTCACGAACACGTTTCAGATACGAGAACCTCCCTTTTTTTTTCTTATATTCTTTTTCTCCTCCTCAATGAAACAAAAAAAAACAACAAAAAAATAAAAAACAAAAACAAAACACGAAGAAGAACACGCGACACCTTACGCGCTCAAAATAGAGACATCCTCTTCCATGCGCCGTTGCGTACATGCACCTTTTTTTTTCTTTTCTTTTCTTTTTTTCTTTTCTTTTTTTTTCTCTC
>NC_051399.1:7993131-8000631 GCF_015228065.2 Penaeus monodon | reverse complement strand
CAGTCACTTTCAAACTCATAACCTTTGAGAGAACCGATCTGATAAGGATTTAGGTAGACGAGCTGGTCTTAGGGCGTGCCTAGAGGATATGCAGAGAGAAAATTGGGTGATAAAAGAAGGGAGGGGAGAGAGAGAGAGAGAGAGGGGGGGGGGAGAGGATGGGAGGTAAGAATGAGAGAAAGTGCGAAGGGAAGAGAAAATAGAAAATTGGGTGATGAATGAAGAGAAAGAGAGAGACAGCGGGAGGGGGGGAAGAAGAGAGAATGGGAAGTAAGAATGAGAGTGCGAAGGGTATGTGAACGATATAAAGAGAGAATGGAAATTAAGTGTTTTATTATTGAAAAGAAAGAGATTAAGACAAGGATGTATTTGACTCTGGAATAATAAGGACCTGTCTTCTATCTGAAGGGTACAAGGCGAGATAGGCTTTGAAAAACTCATAGCTTATAGTCTACAACCCCAAGCCATCTGCATATTAAGAGCCTAATCTAAATTGGATTTTAAAATCACAATACGGCTTTTTTACATAATAACTGATACATCATCTCCCGTTCACCCACACACGCAAACTATAAAAACAGCAAATAAGCATCGTCTGCAATTTCGCAAGGCGACCCTTATCTACCCGCAATTGTACTTGACATTAAAATGTCGCTTGTACACATGAATGTTCTAGACAGGATACTTCGTGTCAGATCAGGTGATAATGTTTTGCATTCGTCGCCTGACTCAAGAAGATCGACATGCGTAATATATAGAGGCGTTTTTCTTTTTTTTTCTTTCTTTCTTTTTTCTTCTCTTTTATTTTCTTCTTCCTTCTTAACTTTAACCTCTTTTCTTCATCCTTCTTTTCCTTCTTTTTTATGATCGGGAACTTCTTTTTCCTGACTTGACTCAGGATCTTCATGATTTTGTCAAAACCGTGTCCTGGTGTAGGTATTGTACAATCGAGGGATTTTTAAGGGTTGTATTCTTTCTCCTTTGCCTATTTTTAAAAATCTCTCTCTCTCTCTCTCTCTCTCTCTCTCTCTCTATATATATATATATATATATATATATATATATATATATATATATATATATATATATATATTCTGTGTGTGTGTGTGTGTGTGTGTGTGTGTGTGAGAGTGCGTGCATGTGTGTGTATGTGTTTATGTGCGTGTATGTAATTGTCCTTGTTGATAATAATCAACAGATTTCAAATAACATCGAACCGATTTCCCGAGTCACTGACACCTATTCATTATGCCCAGTCTCCACCGGAGAAGTTTTACTGGCGTCCTCGAGGACTACATGCGCCAAAAACACTTCCCCGTTCGAAACGCTGCGAACGACGCCCTCTCTGGCTAATAAGCTTCTTCCTCGCCAAAGCCGCGGGTGCAAATTCGGCGCAGGGTTTCGACCAAGTGACATTTACAGCCGGGCTCTTTTGACCAGGAAGCCGAGGGAGTTTACCGATTACCGGCACTTGGGTCTCACTCAGGAGGGGGATTTTCTTAGCGTAGGTGGCATGTCGAGGTCAACAAAGCTGCTACGATTGGATTCGTTTGGCACGTGGGAATTATCAGTTTGAGAGAGGTTTTGTCTATTTCATGAAGGGGGAAATTATGTTATTTTAAGCGTTTGGGATAGATACCATGGGACGAAATGCGGCGTTCCTGATTGGGTACGATTTTCAAAGCAACATACCGATAGTAACACTTGCTACGGAAGGTAACCTGGTTAACCTTTATTTAGTTTTAGCCACTCTGATCTTGTTGTTGCTCTCCACGTGAAGAATTTGCGGAAGTAGACTGTTTCCCATTTTTAGCACAATGCGATTAGGTAAAAGATGAGAGAACCTTGACAGAAAAAAAAATAGGCATGAGCGGTAAAGGTCAGAAGATAAACAAGTGTCTTGAGAAAACAAGGTCGGAGTTATTAGTCGGTACTACTAGAGGAATTATAGACATACAGACAGACAAATAGAGCTGTCATACCTGGTGCGGACAAGTGACTTGGACCTTGGTCCTTCGAGACACCGGTTTACCCTTTGACCTTTTCTGCGTATACCCTTTTATCGTCAAGGTTTTCATCTTTAGTTTGTCGCATTGAGCCATGCACTGAGGCATATTACACATAAACACACTAAAGATTTTATATATATATATATATATATATATATATATATATATATATATATATATATATATATATATATATATGTGTGTGATTTGTGTGTGTGGTGTGTGTGTGTGTGTGTGCGTGTGTGTGTGTGTGTGTGTGTGTGTGTGTGTGTGTGTGTGTGTGTGTGTGTGTGTGTGTGTGTGTGTGTGTGTGTGTGTGGAAAAAAAAAAAAAAAAAAAAAAATATATATATATATATATATATATATATATATATATATATGTATATATATATATATATATATATATATATATACATATACATATACATATATATATATACATATACATATACATATATATATATATATATATTTATATTTATATATATATACATATATACATATATATATACATATATATGTATATATGAATATATACATACTGTATGTATATATTCATTTATATGTATATATATGTGTGTGTGTGTGTGTGTGTGTGTGTGTGTGTGTGTGTGTGTGTGTGTGTGTGTGTGTGTGTGTGTGTGTGTGTGAGTGTGTGAGTGTGAGCGTGTGTGTGTGTCTGCGTGCGTGTGCACACAATACGCAATACACACATATAAACCTGCACATATAATTCAGAAAAAAAGAGAAAGAGAAAGGTTATGAAACGAAAAAAAAGAAACAGAGGGAAGAGGCTATAACGCGGATGACGCAACACGCAAATACCAAACGTGACATTCCGTTTATTTGTCACCGTCGCTTTAACAGAACGACACGCCATAAAAAAGTGGAAAATAATGATCCTTCACAAAAGAAAGTCTTAGGTATTGTTGTTTTCGACCGACTTCGAAAAATTGAGGAAATTTTTTATATGTGGGATGTAATAGCATAGGTATCAACTATAGCATAGTATATTATAAGTGTCAACAATAGTAATAATAGTGATGGTGATGATGATGATGATGATGATGATGATGATGATGATGATGATGATGATGATGATGATGATCATCATCATCATCATCATCATCATCATCATCATCATCATCATCATCATCATCATCATCATCATCATCATCATCATCATCATCATCATCATCATCACCATCACCATCATTATCATCATCATCATAATGATGATGATGATATAGATGATAATATTAACAATAAAAGGGAAAATAATATTGCAGCTAATGATAGCAATAATAATAAGAATGAGGAAAAATCAAATTTCGAAAATAAATCATATGAACTTATTGAAAAAGATGCCGATGATAAAATCAATTACAGTAGAACTTCCCATAATAGGCACCTCAAGGGGACCCAGGCAATTTCGAGAAGTTGCCAAGTCCGGGAAGTGCCTATTACGGGAAGTTCCACTGTAATAATAATCCGTAGATGAGTTGATAACAATGCCAAATGAACGATTTCTATTTGACCTAATCATGTGCAAGTACTTTTTCTAACTGAATTATCTGTAATACAAAGTTTTATCTTATTTTCATTTCGAGGAGAGACTTATGTTATACGCAACTGCAGTGAAATGACGAAAATTTGTTGCTACACCGTTACTCAATGAAAACGAGAAGCCAACACGTTTAGCAACAGAAAAGGTGCATGCAAGCTACTGCAATCTTTTTTTTAGCAATGTTCTCTTTCCAAATACATTGGTCTCGTGGGTGTATACTGCGTGTGATTGTGTGTGTGTGTGTGTGTGTGTGTGTGTGTGTGTGTGTGTGTGTGTGTGTGTGTGTGTGTGTGTGTGTGTGTGTGTGTGATTGTGTGTGTTTCTTTTCCTTTTTTTTTTTTTTTTTTGTGAGAGCCCGTTATCCTGAGTGGATGCCCTTCCTAACCTCGGCCCGAATATAATATAATATAATATATAACATATAATATATATATATATATATATATATATATATATATATTATATATATTATATATATTATATATATTATATATATATCATATATATATATATATATATATATATATGTATATATATATATATATATATATATATATATATATATATATATATGTGTGTGTGTGTGTGTGTGTGTGTGTGTGTGATTGTGTGTGTTTCTTTTCCTTTTTTTTTTTTTTTTTTTGTGAGAGCCCGTTATCCTGAGTGGATGCCCTTCCTAACCTCGGCCCGAATATAATATAATATAATATATAACATATAATATATATATATATATATATATATATATGTATATATATATATATATATATATATATATATATATATAAATATATATATATATATATATATATATATATATATATATGTGTGTGTGTGTGTGTGTGTGTGTGTGTATATAATATACACACACACACACACACATACACACACGCACACACATTTTTGTATGTATGTATATGCACACATATAAGTATATGCGCAATGATCTCCAAATAATCAGACATACAGGTGTGTATTAGTATATGCATTTATGTGTATATTTGCGTTCATTTGCACATACAATATAGCTGCAGGTGGTCTAGAAAAAAGACAGAGGTGTGTTCAAGAATAAATGAGAAGATGATGTCAGAAAAAATAACAACAAAAAGTAGTCATAAAGAAAAAAGAAAAGAAAAGAAAAAAAAAAAAAAATGCAAAACGTGGCTACGAATCCGGTTCCTTTGCATAAAAAATGATGAGGTCGCTTCTCTCAAACATTCCGCATTCACTAATCGCTCCCTCCCCTCTCCCTCTCGCCCTTCCCCTCCCTCCCGTCTCCCTCTCGTCCCTTCCCCTCCCTCCCCTCTCTCTCTTCCTCTTCTTCTCGACCCTTCCCCTCCCTCCCCTTCTTCCCCTCTCCCTCTCGTCCACTCCCCTCCCTCCCCTCCCCCATGCCTATTATCCCTTGCCTTCTCTTTCCTATCATCTCCCTCTCTCCCCTCTCCTCCCTTCCCCTCTCTCTCCATTCCCTCTAGCTTATTTCCCTCCCTTCCCATCTCCTCTTTCCTCCCCCATTTCTCACTCCTAACTATTCTTTTACATTCCTCTCCCCCACCTCCCCCCACCAAAGACTCCTTTGCACACTCTTCTCCCCTCCCTCTCCCCTTCTTCCTTCCCCTTGATGATTCCTCTCTCCTCTCTCCCCTTTTCTTCTTTTTCACTCCATCCTAGTCATTCCTTGAAATTACTATCTCCTATTTCCTGTCCTCTCTCGTGTTTCCTCTCCTATCTCCTACTCCCTCTCCTTTCTCCTACTACTCCCACCCTGTCACCCACCCCATTCTCCACCCTCTCATCTTCGCTCCTTCTCCCCAACCCCTCCTCCTCGCCCCTACCCCCCTTTTCTTCGCCTCTTCTAACCACCCCCGCCTCCTCGCCCCTTCTCCCCACCCCGTCTTCCTCGCCCCTCGCTACTCTTAAAGAGGTCAGTTCATTTCGAAAACGTCAGGTGCCGACCAAGTAGCTGATATTGCGATAAAGTGCAAGGCTTTCTCTCGACAGCACATGAAGCAATGATGGCGCTAGGGATTATTATTTTTTATTTGATTTGATTTATATATTTTATTTATTTTATTTTATTTATTTTTTTTATCTAAAAGCTGGGTTGTTATCCTTTTTTTGGTTTATTGATTTACTTCATTTTTATTATCGTTCTTTGGGTCATTTCTGCTTCTGGTGTTGTTATTTATGATTTATCTGTAATAACACTTAATAATCATTTTCATTGACTCTCGAAACGAATACGATCATACCTTTTACTGCTGTTAACACCTCCTTAACCTTCTGTATTATTTCAAATAGTTATTTCAATACTTAGCATGATTACCGCAGTTTGTTTTCGTTAACAGTAATTATTTCCATTATCGTATACCATCTAAATTGCATGTTATATACCCACTACGGTTACAGTAATCACTATAAGGTTACCACTGTCATTACTAGTATTAAAGTTATAATTACCGTTACTACTTACGTAATTTTTGCATAACCAATATCATACTTGGCCTCTACAGGTATATTGCTGGTATCATATGTAGGTGTTCTTTATTATCGTATGTGCTTCTTCCTCCTTCATTTTCTTAATTATCATTATCTTTGGAATGACTATCATTTTCTGTTTATATTTTCATAATTCCCCGACACCATTTTTTTTTCATCATTATCGTCATATTTTACTTCTACCTCCTTCTCTCTTTTTATTCTAATTCTTCTCCACCATCTTTATCATCAGCATCCTAACCCCCCCTCTTCTGCCCTTTCTTCTCCTTACTCTTCATGTTTTCTTTTCTTCCTTCACACTATCTTCCTCTTACTCCGCATCCTCATCCAACCTGTTTTATTTATTCTAAGCTTGCTCTCTTTGCTACTAAATAAAGTTGCTTGTAACATCCATTTTTCTAAACGCATAAACAAGACATCTGTGAATATACATCTAGACATTATATATAAATATATATATATATTTTTTTTCAACAGCCGTTCATTCCACTGCAGGACATTGGCCTCTCTCAATTCATTACTTGAGAGGTTATATGGCAGTGCCACCCTTGCCTGATAGGATGCCCTTCCTATTCAACCGCGGTTTGTGCCACGGCGGTGACTTCTACGACACATGCGCTCGACTTCTCAAGGCGATATGTCGTTTTCTAGGTGGGCAATCGAGGTGAAGTTCCCTTGCCCAAGGGAACAACGCGCCGGTCGGTGACTCGAACCCTCGAACTCAGATTGCCGTCTTGACAGTCTTGAGTCCGATGCTCTAACCACTCGGCCACCGCGGCCTATATATATATATATATATATATATATATATATATATATATATATATATATATATATATATATATATATATGCGTGTGTGTGTGTGTGTGTGTGTGTATAAAGTATAGTTTTATATATATATATATATATATATATATATATATATATATATATATATATTGTAGGGTGAGAGGTGGGGGTGAGAAGAGAAGAAAGAACAGGAGTGTGGTGTATGTAGGAATCGCTGCAGTAGGAAAAGAGAAGGAAGAGGATGAGGTGTGTCTACTTACAATATATATAAGTATACATCATCTAGAGATATGTATCGACACATTTTATTCCCAAGGAACCACAATATACAACCCATCTATGAATAAACATCTGCACATTTTATTTTCCTTTGAGACCCTGTTCACACGCTGATAAGAATCTTCCATAAGCCTTCTCCCTCTAATCCCATTGGCACTTCTCGTGAGCTAATAGACAAACCTGTTTCGTATTCCGAGACTCGACCCCAAGAAGGAGAGTTTGACGTATGAACGAGAACATCCCCAGTCGTTCAATATTTACGTTCAAGAGAGAAGAACAAATCACAGATGAGTTGTGGGATTGATTTCAATTCGTTATTGTGCATCCTGCAGGTTGATCGATGTTTAAGGGGTT
>NC_051399.1:7978131-7985631 GCF_015228065.2 Penaeus monodon | reverse complement strand
GCTAAAAAAAAAAAATGTGATCTTCAAGGTTATCAGTACACCATTGACACCGAGATATTGTCGGAGTAAGAAAAAAAAACGGTAATAGCTATAGTTTTTTTTTAGCTATAGTTTTTTTTCTCTAACGTCGTCACCAAAAAGATGCAACTGAACAAGGATTCTTCGTTGGTGCTGACGAACTCGCCTCGAACCCCGAGCCACTCTTCCGTAAAATCCTTTTGTCTAACACCCTCTGTGTCAGTCTTCTGAATATGTTCGTGTCCTCGGAGAAACTCGGTCGGGTTTCTATACATCTTTCCCAAATCTTCTGCCACGTTAAAAACTGCCTCGTCATCGGTAAATATATATAACAGAAAAAAAACCCTGCTACTGCTCAAGGCTGTTCATTATCCATAAAAGAAGGTATTTTTCCCCTGCTAAAGGCTGGTCATTATCCATAAAAAGAGGGATTTTCCCCTGCCATTGCTAAAGGCTGGTCGTTATCCATCAAACTATAAAGAACAAACTATTTAAAGCGCATAAAAACACCTCATTTAGCCACCCCATTACCTCGCTTTTATCAAAATGAAAAGACCTTTTATAACAAGATAATATATTCATTCTTGACTATATATAGAACAAGACTAAAAGACTTTTGAAAGAGGAAGAGATTACTTATTGTTAACACCATACTTTGGACCAGACAAGTAATTTCTATCACGCGTCTAATTGGTATTTTGCAAGAGAATTATATACTTGGTTTTGAGTACAATCCTTCGTTTCGTGATCGATTTCAAAATTTAAGTTTTACACTTTTCTGGCTTGTTTCTTTGTTCACATTATCAATCATTTCCCATAAAAAATCTAGTAAAAGGTCATTTAACCTGGTAATTACTGTATTCAAAATATTTTTGGTTTTTCATACACTGACAAATGCAGAATTCAGAGATATATTCATTCACGAATTTTTTTCCTTCGTTAAATCACATTACTTTTCCACGTAACAATCATAAATGTAGGTGTTATCGTGTCATCACTATCAATCATCTGTGTGTGCGCGCGTGCGTATCGCCAACGCATATATGTCGGGAAAGAATATAAATCATAATGATGATAAATAGTCAGTCTCTGTGTCTATTACTATTGCTACAATAGAGATCATACTAGCAATAAAGATAATGGTTACAGACACCTTAAATAATACAACCATTAATGACAAGAATAACAAGTGATAATTAAAAAAAAATAATCAAAAGTTGAAAAATACCATTATCATTATTTCTATTTTATTTTTTTTACTATGACATTTACAATAACATTCATTATCAATATTACTATTATCACTGTTGGTGGTATAACCAGGGTTTACCAGATTTTTTATAGTTATCATAATACCAATTATATATATATATATAAAAACAATAATAATAATAATAAATTCTTATAAATCGTAATCTCAAATAGAAAAGCGACAAAATGCATGATACACAGCACGCATTCTGGATGTATCTGCAGCGTACGTGCAGCCCCGCCACGAGCAAGGGGGAGGGGGGAGTATAGGAAAGGGTTTAGCGATCCTTTCCCTAAAGACATTTCTCATACTTGGCCCTTGCTAATCATCGTATCACTCTTACACAACGCGGAAACACGTTCTCATGGCGAGATGTGGTGCCATGGAGGAAGGGAAGGGAGGGGGAGGAAAGGAGGGTGTAGGAAAGGAGGAAGGGGGAGGGGCGGGGAAAGGGAAGGGAAGGAAGAGGAGGACGGAGAGAGGAAAGGGAACGGGGAAAGTGGAGGGAGAGAGGGTGGGAGGAAGGGATGGGGGATGGGGAAGGAAGGGCGGGTGGAATAGGGGGAGTGGAAGGAGGAAAGGGAGGCAGATGAAAGAGAGAATAATGGTCTCTAATTTGAATTCACAAGAAAAAAAACATATTATCTGACAGGTCGAGAGGAAAACTCTGTATCTGTTTAGCTGATTTATTGACAGAACAGACACGTAGCTATGAAAAGATCTTGTTGGTGTAGTCGTGGCGGAGGCGACGTCAGTTCCTACGGGCGAAAGGGGGAAGGTGTTCACAGGTCAAGGGACTGACCTCTTCGGGTCATGCTAGGTCACTTCTCCTCTAGCTTGCTTAGGGTGTGGGGCCACATCTGTGTTTGTATGGCTTACCCCCTACTGAACGTTTCCTATTGTTCCCGAATTGAGGCCATGTCCCAACAGATTCCTCTGTTTAATGGACGAGCAGCCACGAAGATGGACCAACGACAACGCACACGAGAACGAGATGACCAGATTCATAGGACCAGCCAAAGTTGGGTCACCCTTTGAGGCCAATCTAAGGCGCCTCGAGAGCGAGGCGTTAGTAGGTGGCCGAGCAATATAGTATGTACCTTAGCACGTTTTCTGTAAGCCAAGAGGCCAATAGATCAACAGTCGCCGTGAACAGGACAGCACCAGCCTCCGGCCCCCCAGGGCTGGCTGGCCGGACACGCGACACCACGCTCAGTTCTTACCCAAAGGCAACGTCTCGTGTGTTCCCTTCACTGTGTAGTACACTTCCTTAATAAAAAAGTCAAGCCGTTTATACAACTATGACTACCCCTGCTAGCTACTGTTTAGAGGCATCTATAGCCTCTTACAGAGAAAGAGAGAAAGAGAGAGGGAGAGAGAGAGAGAGAGAGAGAGATAGATAGATAGATAGAGAGAGAGAGAGAGAGAGCGAGAGAGAGATCTGAGAGAGAGAGAGAGAGAACGAGAGCGAGAGAGAGAAAGAAGGAGGGCGAACACGAGCGACAGTCCTCGGGGCCTTTCGAACAAGATGGAAGACCGAGATAAGTGGTGTGGAAAGTCTTGGCGAGGGAAAAAAAGCATCTGCGTTAACATTGCACAAGAAACTCAGCGGAGCCATAGGAGTAAAAAAAAAAAAAAAAGAGAGGAATAGGAAAGGGGAGAAGAGAGGAAAGAGGGTGAGGGAAAGAGATAATATGATAAATAGAGAGAATGGTGAAGGAAAGAAAGAGGGAGAGAGGTAAGGAGAGGCAGGTTTTGGGAGGAGAGGAGGGGAGGGGAGGGGAGGGAAGGGAAGGGAAGGGAAGGGAAGGGAAGGGAAGGAGAGAGAGAGAGAGAGAGGAAGAGAGAGAGAGAGAGAGAGAGAGAGAACGAACAGAAAGAGAAATAAGTGTCATTTCCGAACAAGTAACGGCTGTGACTTAATACCACGATCGGCGCGTTCGCGTGTCCGAAAGGCTGCAAGCGTCACACCCGAAGATTATTACCCATTTTAATTTTCACACAGACTCTCACTACCACGTGATGGAGCCGAGTAAAAATTATGTATTAAGCAAAAAAAGAGAGAGAGAAAAAATGGCCATAAAGATAGGAAAATGAATCAGGAAATGGCACTTGCGGGTCAAGAACAGGTTTGCAATTGACAGTGATGTTTCTTTAATTTTTTGAACCCACGCAGCAGTGTTGCCAGTCTGATCTCCTCTCGCAATCACTGTTGCCAAGATACGGCCCAATCAGCTTCGTTGGCATAACAAAAAAAAACATTAATATATATATATATATATATATATATATTATATATATATATATATAATCTTTCTTTTTGTTTTACTTGTTATTTTTTTTATTTTAATTTCTTATTTATTGTTCAACTTTCTTAAAAATAAAATAATAATATATAATTTTTTTTTTACTATTACAAGTAGGTTTCAGATAATGTTTCGTTTCTTCTTTGTTTTTCCTTTCTTCCTAGCTAAACAAATATAAAACAGGAATTAAGAGATAATAATGAAATAATAATAATAATCACAATCATAATTAATAAATCGATCACGAGTTTAATGCAAAGAGGAAGTTGTATTTTGAATATTCTTGTTACCTTTAATGAGTGAAAGAGGAAGTGACACTAGTAACTATTGTTTTCGTTATGATAATAGCATTGTTTTTTTTTTTTTTTGTTCATGTAGGTTATTATTATTACCATTACTGATGTCGTTAATAGTATTATGATTATCATAAACTTTATTATCAAGAAATATGCTTACCATAATCAATATCATCGTCAGTTGTACAAAAAAATACAGTGCCAGTTTCTATATATAATCCCGTTAATGTTATATAACCTTACATCACCAACGTTGTGGAAACCATGAGGAAATCCCACACAAATTTCATATTCCTTCCAAACACGGACAAAAACAACAACAAAGAGGCATGGGGCTGTTCTAGGAAAGGGGAAACTTTCACACACACACATATATGCAAAATAAAACAGATTATGTTCCTTTCTTATCGTCTGATATGTATCTGAGGACGTGGGTATGTCTCGGAATATTTACTAGTGCAGTTAAGATCACCCAACACCTGAGGAAGGTTGCTGTCTCACGTTGTATTTCTAAACCGAGGTCATTTTCCCCCCTTTCAAAATCCAGAAGTCATTTTATATTATAGTAAAGAGGGTAATGGATGGGGTGTGTATATATATATATATAGAGAGAGAGAGAACGTGGAAGGAGGAAGCTATAAGTACAAGTGGCTTTAAAATGTATTATTGCAGTTATGATCAAACCTTGACATTATCATTACTATTACCACTGTCACAAGCGTTGATATCAATCATCATTAGTATCGCTACCATTATCATTATTACTGCCACTGATAGCAATAACACTGCCCTAACAAAACAAAACAAAAATGTGACACATATATGTCGCCCCTAACACTATTGTAATTACATTTGATGTCAACGCAGGACCATGATGCTAATGACCTTCTAACACTCAGGAACCAATGGTATGGACACTGGTGAAGACATATTAATAAATCATGGGTACTGTTGAATAAACGGGTAGATGGGTGAATAATTAAATATTAAATGAACGATGAGCTGGTAATATATAAAAATAAAAAATCTACGAACATTATTGCGCTGAGACCAAAAGATTCGTATACCTAGTCAATTAGAAAAATATCCAGGGAATTTAATTAATTCACCTGTTTATTAACAGCGCTATAAAGAAGAAACTGCACACCTTTATTCCCACAACCACGTCGTCAAACACCGAACGACAAAAGAGAAACAGAAACATATTACGTCTTAACAACACTCTTTCCCCTAAAACGACCGACAAATTGTAATCAGGACCCGCACTTTACGCTCTTTTATACCTCAACAAGACACTTTTATTACTCCACGGGACTCTTTGCATGTGAGGGTCCTTCATCCCAAGAAAAGAAGCTGGAGTCATTCAAAGTTTAAAATGGTTTTATCATCTACCTAATGGCTAGTTTATTATTATCTATGTAAAGGTATGTGCTTGTCCGATTTCATGGGTTGGATTTGAAAACGTTATGTACGTTACTGTACGAGTGTTTGTATTATCAAATGTGTAAGTTAGTGGTGGTGGTTTCATAAAACAGGGTATGGATGCATGTTTTTATATAAAGGAATGTGAATGAAATAATGCATCCCTAGATCTTCGTGTTTTGTTTTGTTTTCTTAGCATTTCGCTCCTTCATTCACTCATTCTCACTCTGACTCCCATCTTTCACAATTCTATCTATTATTTCTCAATATTTATTTTCTCTCTCTCTCTCTCTCTCTCCTTTCTCGGGGGACTCTCTCTCTCATCTCTCTCTTTTAAACTTCTCCTCCTCTTCTCTCCCTCTCCTCTTCCTCTCCTTCTTCTCTCTCTCTCCTCTCTCCTCTCTCTCTCATCTTCCCCTTCTCCTCTCTCCCACTCCCCCTCTCTCATCTCCTCCAATCTCCCATCCTCCATCTCTCTCTCTCTCTCTCTCTCTCTCTCTCTCTTTCATCTTCTCTCTTTCTCTTTCTCCTTCATCCTCTCCTTCTCTCTCTCTCTCTTCTCTCCTCTCTTTCTCTCCTCCTCTTTCTCTCCTCTCTCTCCTTCTCTCTCTTCTCCTCTCCTCCCCCTTTCCCCTCTCTCTCCCCTCCTCCCCCTCTCTCTCTTCCCCTCCCTCCTCTCCTCTCTCCCTTTTTCCCTTCTCTCTCCTCTCCTCCCTCTCTCTCCTTCTTTTCCCTCTCTCCCCCTCTCTCCTCTCCCCCTCCCCCTCTCTTCCTCTCTTCTTCCCTCTCTCCCCCCCTCTCTCTCCTCTCCCCTCCTCTCCCTCCTCTCCCTCTCCTCTCCCTCTCTCCCTCTCCTCTCCTCATCCCCTCCCTCTCTTTCCTTCCCTCTCCCCTCCCCCCTCTCTTCCCTTCCCTTTTTTTTTTTTTTTTTTTTTTTTTTTTTTTTTCTCCCCCTCCCCCCCCCCCCCCTCTCATCCCAAATTTTTTTTTTTTTTTTTTTTTCCCTCTTTCCCCCCCCCTCTCCCCCTCTCCCTCCCCCTCCCCCCCCCCCCCGGGTTTTTTTTTTTTTTTTTTTTTTTCTCTCGGGGTTTTTTTTTTTTTTTTTTTTTTTTTTTTTTTTTTTTTTTTTTTTTTTTTTTTTTTTTTTTTGCCCCCCCCTTTTTTCCCCCCCCCCCCCCCCCCCCCCCCCCCCCCTTTTTTTTTTAAAAAAAAAAAAAAAAATTTTTTTTTTTTTTTTTTTTTTTTTTTCCCCCCCCCCCCCCCCCCCACCCCCCCCCCCCCCCCCCCCCCCTTTTTTGGGGGGGGGGGTTTTTTTTTTTTTTTTCCCCCCCCCCCCCCCCCCCCCTTTTTTTTTTTTTTAAAAATTTTTTTTTTTTTTTTTTTTTTTTGGGGGGGGGGGGGGGGGGGGCCCCCCCCCCCCCCCCCCCCCCCCCTTTTTTTTTTCCCCTTTTTCCCCCCCCCCCCCCCCCCCCCCTTTTTTTTTTTTTTTTTTTTTTTTTTTTTTTTTTTTCCCACCCCCCCCCCTTTTTTTTTTTTTTTTTTTTTTTTTTCCCCCCCCCCCCCCCTTTTTTAGGGGGCCCCACCCCCCCCCCCCCTTTTTTTTTCCCCCCTCTTTCCCCCCCCCCTCCCCCCCCCTCCCCCCCCCCCCCCCTTTTTTTCCCCCTCCCCCCTCTCTCTCTCCTCCTCCTTCCCCCCCCCCCTTCCCCCCCCCCCTTTCCCCTCCCCTCTTTCCCTCCCCCCCCCCCCCCTCTTCCCCCCCCCCCCCTCTCCCCCCCCCCCCCCTTTTTTTTTCCCTTTCCCCCCCCCTCCCCCCCCTTCTCTTTTCCCTCCCCTCCCCCTCCCCTTTCCTTTTCCTCTCCCCTTCCTCCCCCCCCCCTTTCCCCTTCTCTCTCTCTCCTCCCCCTCTCTCCCTTTTTCCCCCTCCCCCTCCTCTCTCTCCCTCTCCCTTTTTCCCCCTTTCTCTCTCTTCTTTCTCTTCTTCTTCTTTCTCTCTCTCCTCTCTCTCTCTCATCCCTCCTTCTCTTCCTTCCCTCCTTCTCTCTCTACCCCTCCTTCTCTCTCTTCCCCCCTTTTTCCTTTTCCCCCTTCTTCTTTTTTCCCCCCCCCTTCTCTCTTTCCCTCCCCCCCCTTCCCTCCCCCCTTTTTTCTTCTCCCCCCTTTTCCTCCTCTTTTCCCCCCCTTTCTCCCCCTTTCCCCCCCCCCTCTC
>NC_051399.1:7970631-7973131 GCF_015228065.2 Penaeus monodon | reverse complement strand
ATAATGATTATAAAAATAATAATAATTATTATTATTATTATTATTATTATTATTATTATTATTGTCATTATTATTATTATTGTTATTGTTATTATTATTATTATTATTATTATTATTATTATTATTATTATTATTATTATTGTTGTTATTATTATTATTATTATTATTATTATTATTATCATTTATTATCATATTATTATTATTGTTATTGTTGTTTTTGTGTTTATTACTGTAATTTCTATTAATATTGTTATTATCAGTATTTGTCATCATTATTATTATTTGTTACTATCATTATTATTATTGTTGTTGTTATTGTTATTATCATTATTATTATTATTATTATTATTATTATTATCATTATTATTATTATTACTATTATTATTATTATTATTATTATCATCATTATTAATGCCTTTGTTGTTATTATTATTGTTTTTGTTGTTACCATTACTATTCTTTTTCTTATTATCATTATTAATCATTTTCATTATCAGTTCTGTTGTTGTCATTATTATCAGTGTAATTATTATTATTGTCACTATTATCATTATTGTTATTATCATTATTGTTGTTATTATCATTAGAATTGTCATTATTGTTGTTATTATTATTATTATCATTACCAATATTGTCTTATAATTACTAACATTGTAATTCCTACTTCATCATTATCATCATCATTACCATTATCAGCAACATTCTTATCGTAAGCATGATATTTATCAATCACTGTTATTGCTATTATCATAATTTTTAGCAATACTATCAATATCGCCATTGTTATCATTACTGCCAGTATCGTTGTTGGTGTAATGATCGTTATCATCATTATTATCATCAGTGTGCTACATTTACAACCCTCGTAATCATAATCGCATTGACCACCCCACTACATGTAAAATAAAATCGCAAATGAACATTGGTAATCTTAAAATGTGGTCCTCTCACCTTCACTCAAATGTTAAGAAGTAAAACAATCCCACAAACGCAGTGTTTTTTTTTTTTCTCTGTCTTCAAGTTACATGATTTTGAAATTAAATTTAGTGTATCAAGATGAATCAAGATTGAAAGGGAAAAAAATGTCCTTTGTAGAACTGTTGCTTAAAGAGCAAAGGGGGGTTAACACTCCATGTTTCGTAATCTGAACTTTTGTATTAGGGTGTGATGATCAGTAGATAGATAGGTAGATAGCTATGTAATAGGTAAGTAGGTAGATAGGAAGATTGTTGGGTAGGTAGGTATGTGGATTGATAGGTGGGCAGGAGGGCAGTTAGATAGATAGATAAATGAATAGATAGATAAGTAGGTAGATAGGTAGGTAGGAGGGTAAATGAATAAATAGATAAGTAGTTAGGTAGGTAGATATGGAGATAGATAGACTGATAGGTAGGTAAACATATAGAAAAAAAAAAAAAAAAAAAAAAAAAAAAAAAAAAAAAAAAAATATATATATATATATATATATATATATATATATATATATATATATATATATATATATATATATATATATGTGTGTGTATATGTATATATATATATTAGAAACTTGTTTTAGAAATGATGTTACACCCTGGACTTTTACTTTTCCTTCGTCTTTAAGAGTAATTACAACCCTTCTTCACAAGCCTTAAGTAATGTCTTTGTGGCTGTGGTGAGAATATTAACACGATGAATGATATGGAGAACGAGATACAGATCGCCGCCGGGGAGTCCAGACAGCCAGGCAAGTCTAGCCATTTGCAAAAATAACGTACATATCCCTCCATTATAGATCACGAACTCTTTCGTAACAGAGAAATAGTTGTTTTTCATGACGCACTTCAGCGAAACGTGGCCTGACTGTACTTTTCGGGGAGACAGCCAACGCCTAGGCAACCTTTCTGTATATCAAAAACAGCTCACGAGTCCAAAGTCTTTGTGCGGGGGGTACCTGCAATGTTATATAATGTACACGTATAATAAGTAGGCTAAATTCCTTGAGATCATTTCAGACATGATTTCATTTTCAGCTAGTAACATTTTTTTTTGTCTGCATTATTTTTAGCCTAGTATATTAAAAAAAATAAATAAATAAATAAATCGCACTGGGGGAAGAGGCAGCGACATTGGTGGAGTTTATCCTAAAGAAAATAAAAAAAAACGGGCAAATTTTAAAAAGAGGGACTTGAACAATTGCCTTGGCTGTTACAGCAGTTCTTATAATGTTCTTGTTATGGTAGAATCTAATTCGTAATTCTGCAACTGGTGTGGTGCGATTGAAAGAAGTTTAGAAATCAGAATAAAAGGTCGGACAAAGTTAGCACGGCATAAACGGCGCGAAAGATCCAATTTTGGGTTTAATTTAGGGAAAGTATATTAACAGTGTTTCATATATCACTTTTATATCTACTTATAATGTAACTTAGGTTTTCTATAATGTAATATTCTAGCTGTACATTACCTACTTGAAATATATATAGTTACCCATGTAACTGTAATACTAAAAGAAAACAAGTTT
>NC_051399.1:7935631-7938131 GCF_015228065.2 Penaeus monodon | reverse complement strand
GGAGTTTGACCTTTGTAAACAACACACGCACACATACTGGTTCTGGTACAGACACTCGACGCGCAAAATGTTCGGATTCCATTTATGTGTGAAATTCATCAGGTGTGTGTGTGTTCGCATTTTTTTTTTTCATTTTTATTTGCATATATATATATATATATATATATATATATATATAAAATATATATATATATATATATATATTTTACATATACATATATATATTATGAATATATTATGAATATAATATATATATATATTATATATATATATATATACATATATATATATATATATATATATATATGTATGTATGTATGTGTGTGTGTGTGTGTGTGTGTGTGTGTGTGTGTGTGTGTGTGTGTGTGTGTGTGTGTGTGTGTGTGTGTGTGTGTGTGTGTGTGCTTGTGCTTATGCTTATGCTTGTATGTGTTATATACATACATACATATATATTTTATATATATATATATATATATATATATATATATATATATATATACATATATGTATGTATATCTATGTATATATATTTATATATATAAATATACATATTATACATATAATATATAAATTGTATATATATAAATATATGTGTATGTACATGTATATTGTATATATATGTATATGTGTGTGTGTGTGTGTGTGTGTGTGGTGTGTGTGTGTATATATTTATATTTTTATATATATTATATCTATTTCTCTTACTACTACTATCACTATTATACTACCATCTCCTCCTTTTTCTGCTACTATCATCATCATTATCATTATCATCATCATCATCATCATCATCATTGCCACCATCATCATCATCAATATCATCATCACCGAACCCAATCCCCCATTCCATCATCCCCATCATCACCACCATCATCACCATGATCATCCACCATCATCTCATCACCATCATCCTCACCATCATCTCATCATCACCATCATCACCATCATCATCATCACCATCATCATCACCATCATCATCCATCATCATCACCATCACCATCATCATCATCATACTCATCACCATCATCATCATCACATCGTCTCATCACATCACATCATCATCATCACATCCTCATCATTATCATCATCACCATCAATCATCATCACAGAATCATCATCACCATCACCATCATCATCATCTCAGCATCACCATCTCATCATCACATCATCATCATCACCATCATCATCATCATCGTCTCACATCATCATCACATCATCATCACATCACACCATCATCATCATCAATCCTCATCATCACCATCATCTCATCACCATCATCTCTCACCATCATCATCATCACCAATCATCTCATCATCATCATCACCATCTCATCACCTCATCCTCATCATCATCATCATCATCATCATCATCATCACCATCACCATCATCATCACCATCATCATCATCACCATCATCATCATCATCACGATATCAATAACACAAACGAGCAACAACGTTAAAACTGCGGCGCATGTCTCAACAGCAAGACATAAGTTGAAGGAACACCCGCCGAAACAGGCCTCCGAACAGAACGCGAACAGCGACTCTTTCAAGAACAAACGGGGAGATGAAAGGGAGATGAAAGGGAGATGAAAGGGAGATGAAAGGGAGATGAAAGGGAGATGAAAGGGAGATGAAAGGGAGATGAAAGGGAGCGAGAGAAGCAGCATCCAGGTAGAAAACAATCTTCCCTTTCGCCCTTTCTCACCTCTTGTTTTTCTCCCTTCTTTTTCCTCCTCCTTTTTTCTTCCTTTTCTTCTTTCCTTCATTCGTATTTCGTTCTTCATCTCTCCCTTTTTTATTACTACTTTTTATTTCTTCCATTTCCTGTTTCCTCTTTTTACCTTCTTCCTTATTCCCTCCTTCCCCCTCCTTCTTCTCTTCCTCTCCCTCTCTTCTCTTATCTCTATCTCCCTCCCTCTTTCTCCTACCTTCTTTTCCTTTCCTTTCCTTTCATTTTTTTCCTTACTATTTCTTCCCTCTTCTCCTTCCTTCCCACTCCCCCATTTCTCTCTTCCTTTCCCCTCTCCCCCTTCCCCTTCCCCTCTTCTCCCTCTCCCCTTCCTCTCCCCTTCCCCTTCCCCTTCCCTCTCCCTCTCCCCTTCCCCCTTCCCCCTTCCACTTACCCTCCCCCTCCCCCTCCCCTCCCCTCCCCCTCCCCTCCCCATGCAAAAGAGGGAAATCCTCCAAGAGGCAGTCGGGGCTCTCCGTCGGCGCCGCAGGCACTGGTGGCCGTCGGCGCCGCGGTGCCAGACGCGGCGAAATACCTGTCGGCATAACTGGGGGCGAGGGAAGAAGAGGGAGAAGAGGGAGAAGAGGGAGAAGAGGGGAGAGGTGAAACGAGGGGAGACGAGGGGGGAGAGGGAAAAAGAGGGGGAGAGGAGGAGAAGAGAGGTAGAGGAGAAAAGAGGGAAGAGAGGGAGAAGAGAGGAAGAGAAAGGGGAGAAGAGGGGGAGAGGAGGAGAAGAGAGGTAGAGGAGAAAAGAGGGAAGAGAGG
>NC_051399.1:7933254-7935531 GCF_015228065.2 Penaeus monodon | reverse complement strand
AACACTTTTTTTTTTTCTGAAATGTGTTTTACTGAAAACTAATTAATCAAGTTGTGCCTCGGTGTTCTGAAAAAAAGGCAACACTCCATTTGAGGTCATTTCCCTCTCATCCAAAACGACAAAAAGGAAAATAAGAAAAAAATAATAATAATGAAGAAAAAATAATAATAATAATAATAAAATGCACACAAAATAACAATCTAAAGTAATAATCAGAACTCATTTCCCTTAAGTGAATTCCAGTTGAAGCAAAACAAGGGTCCGCACGCCCACGCCGACTCTCTCCCGCACGCCCACGCCGACTCTCTCCCGCACGCCCACGCCGACTCTCTCCCGCACGCCCACACCGGCTCTCTTCCACGTTGGTGCGGGTGACAAGAAGGCATTAAGGAGAGCGCTCAAAAGACAAGATTAGGTGGGTGGGTAAGCTGACTACAGCTGACGAGGAGGGGAGGGTGGGTGGGTGGGAGGGGGAATGAGAGGAGGAGAAGAGGGAGAGGAGGGGTAGAGGGAGAGGAGGAGAAGAGGGAGAGGAGGGGTAAAAGGAAAGGAGGGAGAGGAGGGGAAGAGGGAAGGGAGGGGTAGAGGGAGAGGAGGAGAAGAGGGAGAGGAAGAGTAGAATGAAGGAGGGAGGGAGAAGGACTGAAAGGAGGGGTAGAGGGAGGGAGAGGGGGTGGATAAGAGGAGGGGAGAGTGAGAGGAGGAAGACGGAGGAGCGACTCAACCAGCGCCGCCGCAAGGAACACTCCGGTATACCAGTTGCTTGAGTCTTTTCCCTGAATGAAAGATAGCCTACCCGCCCGCCCACACCCGCCCGCCCGCCCACGACCGCCCACGACCGACAACGACAAGCAACAGTTAACGATTCCTTCCGACAATTCAAAACTGCCACAGTTTAAGTTTGCAAGGAAAAAAGAAAATAAAAAAATACAAACGGGTTGGCCACCGAGCGTAACGACTGGTATTTACATAATCCTTATAAAGAGACATCGGCTAGTGTTTATCTAGTCCTTATAAAGTGACATCAGCTGCTATTTATCTAGTTCTTATAAAGTGACATCAGCTGCTATTTATCTAGTCCTTATAAAGTGACTTCACCTGGTATTTATATAATCCTTATAAAGCGATATCGGATAGTATTTGTATAGACCTTATAAAGTGACATTAGTTGGTATTTATATAGTCCTTATAGAGTGACTTCAGCTGGTACTTACATAATCCTTACAAAATGACTTCAGCTGGTATTGATATAATCCTTAACACGCGACCGCGTAGTAATAGGGAGTAGTTTCGGCGGCAAACAGTTTCAAGAGCCTCGTACTTGTCAACACGTGCTATATATAGATCCTGAACACCATTAACAGGTAGACGTTATTTCTAATTCTCGCTTTCTTTCCTAAATGTATGTTGGTATCGATGCCTTTTTGTCCGTCTATTTTCCTGTCTCTGTCTGTCTCTCTGAAGGTCTGACTGTGTCTGTGCGTGTGTGTGTCTGTCTGTCATTATCTGCCAGATATCATCCGTACTTATCGCTCAGTTTTTATGAATACACTCTGCACATATATAAATGCACGTAGAACATATAATTACAACCGCATAACTGATCTATTCATGTCTACCTTTCTGTCGCCACCTTCCTGTGTGTGTGTGTGTGTGTGTGTGTGTGTGTGTGTGTGTGTGTGTGTGTGTGTGTGTGTGTGTGTGTGTGTGTGTGTGTGTGTGTGTGTATGTGTGTGTGATCTCCGCCGTTGCTCATAGACCTAGCCGGTCGTTATGAAAATATATGAGAAATCGATTTGGCGCATCATGAGCATACCTCTCCCCGCTCACCCTCTCCCCTCTCCTCTCACCTTCTCACCCTCTCTCTTCTCCCCACTAACCTTACCCTCTCACCCTCTCCCTTCTCCCCACTAACCCTCTCCCTTCTCCCCACTAACCCTCCCCTCTTCCCTCTCCCTACTAACCTTCCCCCTTCCTCCCCCCTCCCCGTCTTCCTACCTCCTTTCCTCCCCCCACCTTGCTGGTGACGCGTGCTGACAAGTGACACGTCGACGCAACAAATACGGTGCATTCCTCCCGAGAGACATTTCATCAATAAGCTTGCGAGGTCACCTTGTCGCCGGCGAGTGGGGGAGGGGGGGGAGTATCTCTCGCTGCCCTGTTTACCTCCCATGCTCCCTTCCTATGGAGGTGGGGGGGAGGGGAGGGGAGGGGGGGAGAACCCTCAATGAACCGGATCGAATGCGGTGAAATTCGCGCTCTGTTAACACGTGGAAC